>NC_084980.1:14686625-14807249 GCF_963691925.1 Scomber scombrus
ACACCAGATGATAATTTATGGTGCATTGGTTTCTCTATACTGCAGAGGGTAATCCACCCTGCTCTGTGCTAGGGCAGCTAATCTGTTGTTATGGGTCTGTTATGTCAATGAAGCATTATTATTTCCTCATATCAGCTGCTGGATGTAGCTTTTTAAACGCATACCAGTCTGCAGTGTCCCTGTGGATTTGATTTACCTTCACCACTGTTTTCTTTTTTTTTAAACTGATAATTAGGATAAAAAAACACGAATGTCACTGTTTTTGTATCTCTTATCTACAAAAATGCCATACAGAGCTACTAATAAAGTGTGGTAAAATCCAAAATTAAGAAATAACCAAAATGATCTTAATCATCCTGCTGTGTAAATGGTATCTGAATTAACCGCTTGCAGTAGACAAGCACATCTTGTTGGGTTTTTATGGTTTCTTTCAGAAAATCTAGTTTGTTCCAAATATTGTTGCTTGAAACATTACCTCGTCATTCTTTGTCTGCAGCCCTTTTATTACTTTCTCAGTACTAAAATCTGCATGGAACAGTGCCTCTTTACAAACCTGAACACCATACGCCCTCTAGTGGAATCCAAATGCAATTATTCACTTACATTGTTTCTAAATTTGTACTGGCCTCAGTGACAACCAGCCAATCTTTCCTCATTGAAAAGACTAATGGCTTATAAATTAGCTTCTGGTCCTTTTCCCCAATAAATAAAACTCGAAGGTCATTCATTTCAAGCATAGTCATTTTTAATGCTGTGTTACAAAGAACTGAAGTGTTGCATACAGCAGTTTTACCAAGCCTCATCCATTGCCAAGTACAGCAGGCTAAGCAAAGCATTTGGCGTGATTAGTGCGAAAGCAGCAAGCAGATAACAAAGCAGCAGTACTTTGCTGAATCACATTCATTGACAGAGAAGTGCAACAGGCTGAGGGTTGTGCAGAGTCTACGAGAAGTTAAAATCAGAGCTCATTTAAGGTCAAAGGCTGCAGCCACAGGTTTACATGTTTTCCATAGTTGTAGATTTACTCTTTGAGTCTGGGTAGAGCAGGAAGCCAGAGAAAGTGCTGTCATCCTCACTGCTGGAGTAAACACCGTTCCAGTCTCTCAGAGTTTCCAGCCAAACTTGATCGCCGTCGTTCAGCTGCATCAGTGCGAGGTTGGAAGCTTGATCGATGTCCTGGCCGTACAGCGAGTCCCGTGTCCGCAGCTTCCTCATCCCATTCACCACCAGGGCAGCACGCACAGGCCGGTTGCGCACAGTGATGTGGTAAGTGAATAAGTAGACCCCAGGGTGGGTGACGTTGAACTTGTTGAGAGCTGGGTCCCAGTGCCCCTCCCCGTTGTAAAACACCTTATCAAACTTCACAGGAATGCCCGGTGCAGGGAAGGACCTGCTGGGAAACAAGCCCACACTGAAGGCAGAGCGAATCTGTTCTACACTCTCACCTGGAGGGCCTTTAGGGCCCCGAGGGCCTCGTCCTCCTTTAACTCCCCTTTCCCCTCTCAGCCCTGCTATGCCCCTTGGACCAAGAGGTCCAGGGGGCCCTCTGGCCCCAGTATCCCCCTTCCCTCCCAGAGGCCCTGGCTCCCCTCTCTGTCCCTTTGCACCATCAGTTCCATTCACTCCTGCTGGGCCCATCTCACCTCTCGGTCCAGGTGGCCCACGCACACCCACATCACCTTTATCACCTGTTAAACACTCGCCTGTAAGTCCCTGTTCACCTTTCTGACCCTTTGTCCCACCAACTCCTGGGGGACCCATAGGCCCCTCTCGCCCAGTGCTGCCCTTAGTACCATTCGGGCCAGGCTCTCCTCTTTCTCCCGGGTCCCCTTTCAAACCGCTGAAGCCACGTTCACCTTTTTCTCCTCTGGGGCCTGGGTCACCTACAGTTTGTGGAAAGGACAGATTATATTCACATAGTAGGATATGTTTTAAAAATGCTTTTTGATTTTCAAACAGTGATGTATAAATTAATAGGGAGCATTTACGCATATTTTAGGCTAATCTGATCCAGTATGATTAAAACAGGCGATCTAATACAATTTCTGCTGAGGTTCTCGAAGAAAATTACATACCTTTTTCTCCTGTTTTTCCAGGAATCCCAGGTGCACCAGGTGGACCCACAGGCCCTTCACCACCTTTATCACCTGTGGTAGTTTTGATAAATAAAGCGTAGAAAATGACATCCACAAAGAACTTACAGAAAGAAGAATTTGGCAAAAAAGGAGAGAGGGATAGAGAGAGCGATACAGAGAGACAATCAAAAGCTCTCCTGCTGTTAAACCCTGCTGTACCTATGTCGCCATTGAGTCCATTGGCTCCAGGTAGTCCTGCTGGGCCTGGAGGTCCTTTGAGCCCCATGTCTCCCTTCTCTCCTGGAAACCCTGCAAAACAGAGAACAGAAGGAAGAAGCACAATTTTGGCCTCTTGAAGGTTATTCTCCTAAAACAATTACACAGTCTTACCTGGAGGGCCCCTCTCTCCTTGCAGTCCAATAGGGCCTCTCTCCCCCATGGGCCCTATGGGACCTTTCTGTGGTGGACAGCACTCACAAAAGTTGAAGAAGCATTCATTATAGTCAAGGGTATAGTTTCCATGGTTGTTCCCAGGGGGCGCTATGGCATCGGTGTGGAATTCAGTGGAGTAAATATCATTGGAGTATGTGGTGCTGTCTGTAGGGGACAGAGAGTAAGCGTCCATCATAACCTCAGTTGTCTCTTCTGTGGGCAGGCTGCTGGAAGGTGATGGGGTTGTGGTTGTGGTCCGCCCACCTCCACCGCTGCTACCAGCTCGAGGGGGCTTCTTGGTGCTCTGAGGTTTGGGCCAGCGTGTGGTTCGGGCACTGGACGTCAACGCGGCCATCAGGACCATGAGGACAGTGGTCAAGAGGAGCAGGCGAGTTAATGACATGATCTGCGAGAGAGGAGACTGATAAGGGAGCAGCACATTAGGAAAGGTCTATGTTACTGTTGACTTTAAAAGAATCAACAACTACAGTAAATTATTATGGTTTTATCAAAAGTGCAAAAGAGTGTGATGATGGTGTACAATAAAGAAACAATCTTACCTGTTGTTGTAGATGATACTGACTCTTACTCAATCCCCTCCATCGAGTGCATGATGCAGCCTACGTCCTTCCTTATATTGCCCCTGGTAGCCCAATATCTGCATCACCAATTCAGTGAGAGAACAAGGGACAGAAAACACCTGGGGTTATTAGGAGGTAGGTGGGCTGGCAAAAACAGATTATGTGACTCCTGAGGGATGTGAAATAAAGCTGGTTGTATATAGGGCCAGACTTTATTCTTTGTGATATGGGATATGATTCCTGGACCCAAGAGTGCACACATTGCTAATGTGTTGTTCACACACAAGCTTGCTTTGTACACAAAAAAGAAAAAAAGGTAACATACACAGACACACATCACTGTATAGACACAAACCGTAACACATTGAAGGTAATGAATAACATCTCATATGAGAGTTACCGAGTGCAACACCTTGTAGCGTTCACACCATTTGGCAGTACCTCAAAGCAGAAAGTGGATCACCATAAACCCAGTGAGGGGAGGATCAGTGTCCCAAAAAGGGCAGCACACGAACACTGATCAAACCATTCACCTTCTTGATCTAACAAACCCAAAGAGCCCAGCAAACCCAGCAACCCTCATGGAAACCTGGCACCACTGAACCAAGCTTCACATATAAGGGTGAAGTTTCAAACCACTGATGTTAACTCTGAATGATTCCTGGTTTGCTACCAAGATCTCACACAAAATCTGACAAGGAGCCATGTGAACGGTAGTAAAATCAAACACAAAATAGTACCAAAAGGAGTTCAGGGTTATTAATGAGAGAAAACCAGTTCAAACAAACTGCAATAAGAGCAGCAACAAATAGCTACAAATTAATTAAATTAATCCTTTACTGAACTAAGCAATATGTGGCCACATGGGCTGTATTTATTATTTTAAACACATCAGAAACTTTCACAATGCACTTTATTTATATTTATATTTCATATGTTAATTGATATCCTGATAATATATCCTTACAAACTGAAGGAATGCACTGCAAATTATTACATGTTTGGGAAGTGTGAAACAAAAGAGAAAAAAAAATGAAATTTGGATTTAATCACCATGGAACGCTCCTCAAGTGATGAGGATCAACCTGAGATTTGCCATTAGCCTTGTGTAAATGAATTTCATCGTTTTGATGTTGTATATGTGTAATTTGTTCTCAGGTCTTTCTTGTAAGAGAGATCGTGATTTCAAAAAGAATTCCTGATTAAAAAAAGCTTAATTAAACAGCTCAGCTTGATGCAAATGATGAGACTGCTGGAACTATCAAAAGTGTATTACTTCAGAGTACCATAGGGGGGAAGTGTTTGCTCAGTGCAATGACTGCTGTAACCTAAATCTAAACAAAAGCTCTGTCTAACAACACTGGGCAACAATATAATATAATGTCAGTTATTATTGTGTCATACATTTTTATTTAACATTTTGTTGCATATGTATTATAGCTATTGTAACAGGTATTCCTTGTGTTGTGTGACTAAATCTGTGTATGCAGTCACATGTGGGGACTCAACACTCTTTTGGGGACAAACAGCAAGCCTGCATAACATAAATCATTAAGTTTTAGATATAGGTTAAGGTAAAGTTAGGTTATGGTTAGGGTAAGTCTCCAGGAAATGAATGTAAGTCAATGTTATGTCATTTGTGTATACAGGTATGGAGTCTATTCTACTCATATTTTGTATTTTATCTTAGGCCTATAATACATTTCTCGTGAAAAGTAATTGGGGCCATATCATATTCCAATAGGATATTGTGAGAATTAACCCTCATCCAAACCCAACATTTAACATACAAGGACTACTGACTGGGGTCCCTGGGGACCCCAAGACTAAACTATTAAGCAACAACCATCAAGGCAAAATTTAGGTCAAAACGTATTTCTTCTCAAAACATTTTTAGTTATGTAACTTGTGTCATCTGAAAAAAGAACTGATTATTATTATTATTATTATAAAATCGTAGTTAATTTGCATTGTACAAAATGAAAATCTAGGGGCGTCGACAGAGCATGAGGAAATCTTTGTCTGCTGCATCTGTCTGTCTCCTTCAAAATGACTGACAGAGTGACCCTACACCCTGCCATGATAGTGTGTGATACTTAAAATTAGGACCAATGGCAAACATGAACTCTGTAAATAGTTCCATCTAATAAAACTGCATAGGCAGAATTGGGTGCTTTTGACTGGGGTCCCAAAGGACTCCAATACATTGGTGTTTTTAAGAAGAAATAATTAAAACAGAAAACAATTAAGTCATTAGGAACAGATTTATTGACAAAATCATGAAAAACTGGAGTGATAGAATAAAGCACCTGTGAGATATGACAAGAAGTATAGGCTACCTCTGGCGTCTGCGGATACTCCAGTCAGTAGGATTAGGGTTAAACGTCGAAGTGATTATGTATCTAGATTTAATATGAGTCATAGGCTATTATACTGGATGACATCATCATTTGATACCGCAGCCACCGCCTGTGCTTCCAATGTTTGGCCTGTCCGTCTTATGAGTTTGCAGCTGCGCACTCATGTCAGCACCGACCACATTTAAAGAATGAACCGATGTCAAGTTGTCGACTGTCACGACAATCTAGATCCGCTTACAACTTTCAACATAAAGCCAGTATTTTCAAAACAGCGTGTGCACCGTGTGCAGCTACGTCCAAAATCGTGCTTTATTTAGACAAGCATCGTTGACTTCCGATATTATTCTGGTTCGCACTTGCTGGTTTGACACATATCAAGTATGGAGGTGTGTGTATGTGAAAAATGCAATGTTGATGCAGGGACTGAATAGACACACACACACACACATACACACACACCGAGAGAAGAAACGGGGTCAACGGCGGAAAAGGAGGACACCTCTAAGTCGACAATCGCCCCACGGTGACTCTCATGACTCTCCGGGGTGGGTCCAACCCCCAAAATCCGTCATCCTATTATGAACTGCGAGAGATCGGCTCAGGTCCAGAGTCCTCTTGCAGCTGCTTAGAGGAGCGAGGGTAGGACCAAGACATCGGAGTTAGAGTCAAATGAGGGTGGCCCGTCCGCTTTGTCCTGCGTTTCTCGGGCCCGGTGTCTGGCAGGCAGTGGTGCACAGTGCGTAAATGCGTTCCGAGTAGAGACAGGCCTCCAAGGAGCACTTCAATGTTGATATTCAGTCTTTGTCAGACATCGTGGTAGTGCATCGCGTTTTTTCATAGCTCCGCTGAGCGGATGGAGTGAATTGTGCAAAAGGGGACTGAGACAGACCGCAGTTTGGTTGCGTGTGATGATAGGAGACACAATGACGCTCTTGTCTCTTCTGGGTCGGATCATGCGTTATTTTCTCCTCAGGCCGGAGACATTGTTTCTGCTGTGCATCAGTCTGGCGCTGTGGAGTTATTTCTTCCACACAGACGAGGTGAAAACCATCGTCAAGTCTAGTCGGGATGCCGTGAAGATGGTGAAGGGGAAAGTGGCGGAGATGATGCAGAACGACCGGCTGGGAGGCCTCAGTGTTCTGGACGCAGAGTTCTCCAAGACCTGGGAGTTCAAGAATAACAACGTAGCAGTGTACTCCATACAGGGGAGACGAGATCACATGGAGGACCGCTTCGAGGTGCTCACCGACATCACCAACAAGACCCACCCGTCCATATTCGGGATATTTGACGGTCACGGTGGAGAGGTAGGCTGGGAGGGAAAAGGCTGCAAAGGCCCCTTACACCACAATGCATTTCATCCAGACTTACAGACCTGCTGCTGCACACCAGACCCCAGCATCACTTCAATAGAGACAAACAGACAGAGTTTACTCCTTTCAAAAAGACACATTTTATTGCTATCATAACATTTAGGAAGATGCTGTTGGCTTTCATGACAACATTATAAACTGTAGCATCTAACCATACGAAAGAAATAGCAACATTACACTCGTATTGCAAGAAGTTAGAAATGACAGAAGTCAGGACAATGGTAATACACTATTTGTTCAGCACAGAGCACAGTGAAGTTGCCAGGTTTCTATAGGAACACAATTATTTGAAGTGGGGGACAGACAGTGTTACTTCATTCTCCATTCTCAAACAGTGCATGCAGCCCCCCTCCCCACTCCAGCATTGTATTCCTTTGTGTGGACACCTCCTCCAGCCCACTGCCAATCAGGGATTCACCACAAAGAACTTTGTGTGTGTGTGTGTGTGTGTGTGTGTGTGTGTGTGTGTGTGTGTGTGTGTGTGTGTGTGTGTGTGTGTGTGTGTGTGTAGGTTTTGTCTCTTTCCTTCACTCCCTTGTCAAGGGTCAGTTGTTTCTCATGGCTGCCTTCAGACCACGTGTCCTGGTGGCCATCTGTCACTCTTCAACCACTGTATGACATATTTCACAGAATGATACTGGTTAGGTTTGTCATTCAGAGCCTGCTCTTCCTGTTTTAGATCTTGTTTTATTATTATATTACTGTTTTTAACACAATGCGATGCGATACTACACAAACACAGAGTGAAAGGAAACATATGGAGACTCAAACAAAAGCCATGCAGACACCAAAGTGTCATTGTTTTCCTTTGTCTCTCTCTCTGCATGTTAGTGTTATCAATAGATTATACTTCTTCAAGTTTGACTCATAATTGTGGAGTGAGAGGTGTTATTGATCTGCCGATGTGTGTAGTACAAAGGATAGCCAGACTGTGCTCTGGCTTTAAACTTTTACAGCCACTTCATCTTTTATTGGACTACACCTAATACTTTTTTTCATCACTGATTTATTCACACATCATTTTCTTGATCAGCAACAAAAAAATGACCAACGGTGCTCAAGGTGACATCTTTAAGTTGCTTTTTTTTGTTCAACCAACAATCCAAAATCCAAATATATTCAGTTAACTATCATAGACTGTGGAGAAACCATAAACTATTCACATTTTAGAGGCTGGGAGCAGTGGATTTTAAGCATTTTCATAGATTACAAAAGATATCATCTTAAGTAAAGAGGCTTAGTTTAACCACAAAGACAAGGTGTTTTTGAATATGAATCCAGTTCTAGTCCCAGATTGAATCATTATTTTAACACACATTCAACAAGCCAAGAATTTTGATTGTTTTCCTTTTTGAGTCCCTCTTTTCTGTTAAAAAACACATTGCAGACTGCATATAAAGTTTTACATGTAAATAAAAGGTCACTGGCATGATCAAGCAGACCTAATAACAACAACAACAACAACGTCTACAACAACACTGCTGGTTACATACACAAACTGACTGAAGCATCTAAGGAGTAAATTTGTCAAATAGAAGATACAATTAGTGTTGGTGTCCAGTGATGCTTATCACTGTTGTCATCTCTGCCTCTCAAACTAAATATTCTCCTGCAGGTGTTACCATCAAGTCTAAACAGTATATATGTCTCCTTTTATCTGATGTGATGTACATCCACAACTTGTCCCAGTCTCATAATTGAAAAACAAGACTGCTTATTCGGTTCCTAAAAAATTCAGTTGCAAGAATTTCCATTGGGTGGTGTTCAATGATGGAGAGAGAGAGACAACAAACAGAGAGCAGAGAGTGTTTACCCATCTGGACTGCTCTATTCCTGTTGCATAAACAAATATTTATCCTTCCTGTCTGTCCTGACATCTCCTATTTTTTCCACTTTCACTCTCTTGCTATCTCTGGTTTCCTTCCTTCCTCTCTTTAAATGTGTATCTTGGGGTTAGGGTTTTTGTTAGTTGTCTCTTTTTTCTTTTATATTTTTGTTGTCATCGTTTTATCTTTCATTGGTCATAGTCAAGTAGGATTTTTGAGCTTAAAGAGAAAGGGTCACTGACATTGACTCCAGCTTTAATGGGGTCATTCACGTCAATACACAGACATCCTGAGATTTGGAAACACTCCAGTGTACCAAGCACTACCGCTAAGTGGAAATAGTAAATCAAAGGGAGATTAGTCTAATGTTAAGGGTCATTTGTGAAAGATGTTTTTACCTTCTGCAACTCAGTGCTAATGATGTTTGGAAAATCACTGCATGTGTGGATATGCAGGGATATTTATTTGCTAGTGCATTTTACATGTAGTTTGGCACAACTGTAATCAACCCCACCACCACCCCCCTCCTCCCACACACACATTACCAATATTAAATGAAGCGATGCCGCCAAACTAAATATGGGCAGATAGAACGGGTTGTCTGGCAGTGCTGTGTGTTCCGGCCCTGAAAATATGCAGGAAAGTTCTCAAAAACGTCTTTGTTTTTTAAAATAGTTTTCACCATGGCAGTGAGTTATGGCCCAGAATCATAAAAGTCAGCACATTCTGCTGCTGCTCTTTTAATGTGATTCACTGAGACCATTTGCTGTTGAAACAGGAAGTTTGACTAGTTTACAACTCTGCTTTCATGGGCTTTCACACTATGCTGCATGAAATTGTATTTACAGCCTCATGCTGACTCAAGCAGCAAATGGCATTTCATAAAGCACCACATAGATCCAGACTGGAGATCAATCACATTTTAATAAAGTAAGTTGGTCCAGTATATCACAATAAGTAATTCAATCCTCAGACTGAAAAGTATTTGAGTCATTTATGGAATCTGTACTGGCCTTGGCATTGGCAGTTGTTTACAGCAAATGGAAATGTACACTCCTGAGCAAGGCTCACTGAGCCTCTCTCTCCAATTAAACAAATGAATGTGTAAACTCTCCCAGGAAAAGCAAAAGGGAGAAGGGAAGTGGGGGCAGCCGAAAGAGATGGTTTCCTCCACTAATTATGAGGAATATTTAATTTCCAGGTCAGGTTGCTTCTCTGTATTTCACTCCTAATTCCACCAATTTCATGATAAACACTTAGGGTGAAATTATCATGGTTGTCAGTTCAAATCTCATCTGTGTCAGTCAATAAACTTTAATACAGCATTGATGGAAATACACGCAGCTTTGAATTTGTATTTATGCATCCATAAAATAGGGACATGAGTTTTAAATAAGAACTGTTGCAACACAGCTTCAAAGTCATCAGTTGTGTAAATTTGCTCAGGTTTACTGCTGTATGTTGCTCAGAATAAATTAAACTAAGCTGCATGATGATATCCATGAAAGGTTTCATTCAGGATCGATACGCTGAAGCATGTATAAAAGTATATTCATTTCCATAAGTGCTGTGAAATTTAAATATGCTCTCTGTATCAACCGGGCCATTAGGATGGTATAAAATGTTCCCATTTTAGAATTGATTCAGCAGCATTAGCATAATGGAAATCTTGGCACAGCAAATGAGGGAAGAAGAAGTAGATAAGTAAGATGAGGGGGAGGACAAGTGAGCCGGAGGATGAGGAGGTTGTTCAATAATTCATCACAGAGCACCTGCTGTATGTTACTGTAAAATGAAATGAAAGAAGCAGTACACTAAATTAGCGTCATATTGGACCCCATTACCAACCACAGTGACGAAAAAACTTGCAATAGTAACAAAATCAAAAGATGATTTTTTTCTGTGCTGCTCGGCTGTTAAACTGAGGATAATTTCATTAAAAATATGATGAAATATGACGCACAGTACAACCAGTTATATGAATAAGAAGATCAAGCTTTTGTCAGCTTGTTTTGTACAAGATAGAAATGACGATAATAATCTAAGACTCATAGTCTTGATTGACTGACTAATCATAGAGGATAGCACTTTACCAGCACTTAATTATTCAGTAGCTAACTTGTTTATTGTTAACCTTTGAGTGGCTTTGACTGGATTTAGATTATGTCCAATTAAAAACAAAACAAAACTTTGGTCCGTGTCTTAGTACTTTTCACCTTCCCCACACTGTCTGTGGCACTCTCACTATCTATTCCCGAATTCTTAAAAATAAGCCAAAAATATAAGGTGTTGATATTTCAAAGCTTGGGTAATTCGCTAAAACATCTGGGCACTGTAGAATTTAGCAAGAGTCCCTCTAAAAGGAGAACATTTTGCATTTTGGGGGAACATTTGGTGCACTAGTAAATATTTATTGCAGCATGATTTTGTATGTGGGATTGACCCAAACTACATTGCCCATGTTCATCATAATATAGGGACATGTCAGTTGAAATAAAAACATCACTCCCTGTACAACATCATAATGTCTCATTTCATGTGTACTATTTGGTTATTTATAGAACTGGCAGTCTATTCTAAACAGTCTCAAGTGAAGTAAAAGGCTTTATGGCCTGTAGGAGTGTAAACACTGGTGAAAATTAAAATATCCGCTGAAAGAGTCTAAACTTTAAACTTGAGCATGTGTGGCTCAATATTTGTGAACTTATAAACAGTTCTGAAGTAACTGACAGCAGTCCCCTGTCTAATCCTCGCTGTGTCTTTTCCCTCCTTACTTCTTCCCCATCACACCACTTCTTCCTCCCTCTCCCAGGCTGCAGCTGACTACGTGAAAGGCCACCTGCCAGAGTCCCTGAAACAGCAGCTGCAGGCCTTTGAGAGAGAGAAGAGAGAGAGCTCTCTCTCTTATGCCAGCATCCTTGAGCAGCGCATCCTGACTGTGGATCGTGACATGCTGGACAAGCTCTCTGCCAACCATGATGAAGCAGGTCAGGAGAGGGTGGAGGAAGGTGGGAGGGGGACATCCATACAGTGATGTAAAAAAGAAAGTATTTTTTCACATGTGTGAATTATTTTGTGATCGCTTGCTATGCTTTGGTGGAAGCAAAGATATAAAATGATGCCTTTAAGTGCTCATTCATTCAGCGTTCAGGCTCCGTGCCTTTTAAAGGACACAGCACCCCGCCTATCAAAGGAAATCTCACAATGTCCTGTATAATATCCTCTCAGCACAATGCCTCCCAGCTGACATTTACCTCTTTGATGGGATCCCTCTGTACACCTCACTTGTACTGACTGAGGAGAGTGGGACTGCTAATTGACATTTATGTTGTTGATAGAAATACATTTTAGAGCTACAGTCAAGAGTGATCAGTTGGTGGCACTTAATAACAAATATGTCCACTAACAGTTCTTTCTTTTACTGTTCAGCTACTCCTTTTTATTTTTGAATATTTGTTTGGTAAATAGTTGAGATTCTTACAACTGGGCACATGAAAGACACATTTGTGATTCATTTTTAGTTGTATTCATTGTGCCTGACATATTATTGACCCACAGCTCAAACCGATTATCAAGGAGAAATCTGCTCAGCAGTTTGCACAATTGATTTAATGTCCTTTTCTCTCAAACATCTGTAGTAGAAGATATTTAAAAGTTCAACCATTCCTGTGTGCCATCATAATTTAGAAGTTTCAGCCATAGGGATTAGATTAACCCTCATAAGTCATTATTATAATGGACAATGTCAATAAAACACAATAGCAGCAGACATTATACTGGAGAAGAGCTGTCAGATTTCTCTATATTTTTATCCCTGGAGATGTAGGATATGTAGTGAAATTTGAACTTGGTTTGAAAATGTTGTACGACTGAAATATTCTATTACAGAGGTGCAATATGACCTTCCCCAAACACTGACTTTCTTTGTCATTTGATCTTAAAAGCTACCCTCAGCTGAACTTTGTTTTGTGTAATCCATAAAATGTGTCGCACATAGTATTTGCAAATACCTTTCATTGTTCAATTGGACTAAGTTTTCAAAAATGTTTATTCGCATACAAACAAATGAGTAGCTACACTGTGATATGAATCACCACTATTAAACTGCTTTGATGTAATAAGCCTTAAGCATCTGCAACTACCAGCTGGTCAAAATGTTTGGATTTCAGTTCAAGTTAGACTTTTCTGGGACATTCACGTACATTGCAAATCTGCCAGTTTCCTCATCATTTTTAATCTCTCTTTTAATCTCCTGTACAGGAACAACCTGTCTTGTAGCCCTGCTGTCAGACAGAGAGCTCACAGTGGCCAACGTTGGAGACTCGCGTGGTGTGTTGTGTGACAAAGATGGGAACGCTGTTGCACTATCACATGACCACAAACCATATCAGCTCAAAGAGCGCAAGAGGATCAAGAGAGCAGGTAGATATGAGAGCAACAATTGTATAATACAAAGCAGAATAAATGTACTGTCCAGTGGATGAAATTTTGAGTCCTTGGCTGCCATCTGTTGGTCTATTCTGCAATTGCATTGTGTTAAACAAAGAGCTGAGTCACAAATAGATATTCTAGAGGAGTGATTAAAGAATTGTCACACTGTACATGTACATTTGTGCGTCAAATCACAGACTGAGTCAGCCATCAAGTATTTTTCTTATTACCTGATCATCATACTGTGCTTACGCTCTAAAGCTCTGATGACTGAATATCTTTTCCATTTTCATCTTACTATTTCCAGGAGGCTTCATCAGTTTTAATGGATCCTGGAGAGTCCAGGGAATTCTGGCGATGTCCCGATCTCTTGGGGACTACCCATTAAAGAACCTCAACGTAGTCATCCCAGATCCTGATATCATGACCTTTGACCTGGACAAACTGCAGCCAGAGTTCATGATCCTGGCTTCTGATGGCCTGTGGGACGCCTTCAGTAACGAAGAGGCTGTCCGGTTTGTTCGCGAGCGTCTGGATGAGCCTCACTTCGGTGCCAAGAGCATTGTCCTCCAGTCTTTCTACCGCGGTTGCCCAGATAACATCACAGTCATGGTGGTGAAGTTCAAAAGTGGGGCCGGGGGGAGTAGCAAAGCAGGGGAGTAAGTCAAGTTTAGAGGACCGATTGTCATCAGTGTTTTCTGTGATCTTCCCTGGTTCTGGATTGAGCAGCAAGCATGATATCACAGGAGAACTGAGACAAGATGAAGACTGGACACTGAGAACTGTATTTTGGACAAGTGCACACACACATACACACACAAAATTACAGACAGACCAACATACGCAAATTTTGTATGCAAACATACAAAATGAGGTTTTGTTTAGTTTGTAGATGTTTGAGTGTGACAAGGGCATTTAAACACAATACAGATCCCATAACCATCTGCTAACAGAATGAAGAATACATTCAAATATGGAAGTACACGCGTACTAAACAGACACCAAACAGGATCTCTCTTAACCAGCACACATTAGACTGTGATTGATTAACTACTGTTTACTGTACATGCACACGAATGGTACAGCTTCACTGGAGGCTTCTTCAGAGGAGGCTACAACTAGTGCCTAATCGAGGATTACTGTGCAGCTACAGGAAACTAAAGAAAAAGAATCTGCGAAACATCACCCTGCTTGCTGCATTTTGATCATGCTCTCAAATACTGTACGTCTGTTACATTGTTGAAAGAAAATAGTCAAACTCAGAAAAAAAATTCCAGGGGATTCATACCTTTATTTAAGTTTAATGCTACAACAAAAATCCAGTGTTTGTGTATCACTCACTCACATTTTGTAGACTTAAAGCTTAAAACAGATTCTAAAAGTGAACTATTTCAGAGAAAAAGTGTTAAACAAATTTATTGAAACTTCTTAAACTCCTCCTACAGAGTAATGATGCTTATTGGCCAGCAATCATGAAAGACGGAATATGAATTAATGGAATAAGACATTTATATTTACAAGCTTTTTTTAAATTAATTTTGGGTTGATTGAAGTTTAATTATAAATCCACTCTTTAAAAAGAATAGACATTTTTTAATTGGCAAATTTTATAATGCATCATTTTAATTCACATTTAATACAGTACATCAATTTAAAATATATATTTTCATTACAATTAGGTGCATCATTTTTACGGTGGCACACTACAGGCTCCATACATAACTTACATTACTTCACTCTTCATTTGTATGCTCAGTATATTCCTAACTTATTTTTGCCAAAATATGACTAAAGAAGTTTCTGCAGCCTTTAAAATGTACGACTTCCATTGGTTTGTTCACATTTCGTCAAAAGGATAACTGTCTTTCTTAAGCATGACTTATCACAGCCAATTAGTTAGGGATTCAAAACAATGAATGACCAGTAGGTGTGTTCTCAGGCTCAGGTTGGAGATGTTTCTTTAGATAAATAGTCCTTGTTATGATTCCAAGCTGACCACAGCCACTGTTTCCTGTAAAGGATGAAACTCATTTTCACAGCCACCTTTACAGGTGGCGAGTGATACTCAAAAGATAGATTTTAGGTGGAGTATTTTTCCAAACATACCACACAAACACAGACAAATACACAGTTCTGAAATGAATGCACTTTTCAGATGTTTCTTTTTTTGGGGAGGGGTGGGGGGGGGGGGGGGGGGGGTGCTAAATTCTTACATATCAGCCTATGTAAACACTGTATATCCTCAATAATGCAAGAGTTTTAATGTATATAAAACCTGACTTAGTTCCAGGCATTCACTTCTTGGTAATGCAATTTCATGGAGCAAATGTGAGGTCTTCTGTTGAAGTGGTTTTACACCATCTGTATCAGGGCATGTGCTTTGGCTTATCCGAGTTCATGAACAAAGTACATACTGACACTAGTGGCTGCCTTTGAACTGGGAAGCACACTAAACAGGACTGCTGACATGAGAAACAGACTAAGAGATGACACATCATGTACTGTACTGTAAAGCTGCAACTGTAATGCTAGTAATATGATATGCTCCTGAAGCAATACAACTGGTGTCATTAACCGCAACAATTTGTCAAGGAAAGTTACAGTAAACCATACTTGATTTACTGCTGTTTTAAGTTCACTTAGTTTTTACCACTGTGTTTCATGACTTTTGCATCAGATCAGAGGAGTAACAAGCCTTTTTTTTTAATTTAACAGTTTACCTAATGCCTTATTTATTGAGTTTTGGGAGGCGTCTGGCAGATTGCCAAATCTGTATACTTTATATTACTTTTATGTCCTTCTGTAAATGAGCAGAAGTTTACAATAAAATAGATATCCATTGCTTTAATTTGAGAGGCCTGTCCATGATTCACTATGTTTGAGCTGATGCCCAGTGTTAAAAAAAAAAACACAACAAAACTGTAAAAATCTTCTGTATGTAAACTATCAGTATTAAACTATTTCATCTGAAATGTACCATCTCCTTCACTCTTTACTTTCTCGCTGCTCAAGGATGCTCACAGCTTCAGTTTGACCATTGACATTTTTTCAAGGGTCCTTTGCAAGTTATATTCTTAGCATTAAGCAGTAAGTACGTTTTTGTTTAAAAAAAAAAAAATCAAGTTTTAATTTAACTTAACATTTTAATTTTGCCATTTAGCACATGCAAACAACAACAACAACAAACAAGGTTTGAACCATCTTGAAGACCTTTCATCACTCATCCATGTTGGCATTTGTGCTTTCATTTATTTATTAATTCTCATTATAGTCTTCTTTTATCCACATAACATGAGTTCAGTTTCACATATTCAGACCTGCTCCTGTAGGACACTACCACTGCAGGCAAGGTGAAAAGAGATGGCTCATTTCCCTCCAATGTCCTGCGTTTTATCGCCTGTCCAGGAATTTGAATTAGTTAGACGTTCTTGTCGTACCCCACCAGATCAGCTGTTTGTTGTAAGTCATCAACAATCACAAGAAATAGGCGGTGAGGTTGGGGAAGTACCCTACATATGACGTCTTCTGAGTGCTTCTCGGATGCCGCAGTCTGCTTGACCGCCAGTAACTGTCGTCTACAGACTGCAGACAGCTCGGAGGCGCACGCTGATGCTAAGTTTAGTGACGGTCTGTGCCAGGTGGAGAGACTCAGAATAGCTCGAGCCAAATTCCAGGAGCAACATTCAAGTGTCTAATAACCAAAAAACCAAGTGCGTCACACTACAAGCATTGCGGGAAGTATTTACTTCAGTGTATATCTATTCGAGTCTTTATAAGTGAGACAAAGGCGCGCAGGCACTCGTGCAAGCAAGTTGTCATTTAGCCAACTTAGAAATAAGCATAAACATTATCAGTTTTCAGTGTTTTATTCCAGCTTTATTTGAAGTCTTTTAAGGAGTTGGTTTGAAGGCAAACAACATGGGACAGCAAAGCTCCAAATCCTCCATAAAAGCGCGAGTGATTTTCCAGCGCGTTGTCGAAGCTGACCCGTTTCAGAAAATGGACGCGTGTTCTCCTCCTGGCTCTGCTGTCCGCATTCAGAAGAAGGTGACCAGTCAGTTGTCATGTCTTCACTATTGCAACTGGGCACCGGACAAGTCAAACCATCCCTGGCCCCAAAGCTGCGCTGACAGCGGGGGACTGGTGTACGTGATGGATAATCCAACCGGCGGCGTATGGGTGAAGCCGAGAGAGAGATGGACAAGATCCTGATATATATATTTTTTTTAAATCTAAAAGGTGAAATGCAAACGAATTCTTCGATGGAAAACAGTCAAGCACATCATGACTGGATGCACTCTGTGTGTCCTTAAGCTTTGGCGTCTTCCCGGCAACAGGGTGTCGCTTTGGGTACCTGTGCTGATCTGCGCCTCCATGCGCATCCACACTGTGGAATTAAAATGGATTCAAGTCGTCTTGTTCACATGGAGTTGGCTGAACGGATCACTGTGATTTATTGATTTACTCTGTACGAGACATTCACATGTTCAGTACCGGACTGGATGGAGGGGAATAAAACCCCAGGGAGAGCTGGACGGGGCCTTACAGGGGCATCGTCAGAAATGTGTCATGCGTCAGATAACGCGTTCTCTTTGGGAAACATCGCTTTGTTTACAACATGACTGCAGGCTATTTACTTATTTATTTGACATTCATTTTGTATTTTCAGAGTACTGTGAAGTAGATGAAATGAAAGTGGGGGGCTTGAGATGACAGTAAACTTGAAATAAAAGCACAATTGCACGTTTAAATTACAATGGATCATGTTATATTGGAGAGTTTGGATGTGATGGACTGGCGGTATAGTCGAGCTTTGATTTTTGCCCAGGATGTCTCTCAATAACTGAAGCATGACCGAACAGCCTGATTTCAGGGTTGTTTATGGCGGCATTTTTTTTTGGAGAAGCTCTGGAACTTAGAGGTTTGAAGAAAGTGATTGAAGGTTTTAAAACTCACCTGATATTTCACATTTGTCAAGGGGATGTTTGGGCTGTTTATCTCTATCTTATGAATTTCGGACTTTAAAGTCAATATCTTCTTTATTGTTGTAAAGAAGATCAGCACTGGTTAAATGTGAAACTGCATTTCTTTATTTGTCTGGTGAAGTCTGGATATTGTTCATTATTGTGTATTATGTTTTCCCATTGATTGTCACTCACAGACTTTAAAAAAAGTTAAGTGTAGTGATCATGAAGTTAATGTGATTAAAACCCCCAAACTGGCTCAGAATGATCTTATAATTTCTTTATCTCAAAGCGTGCACCATGACCATATACTCTTAGAAATAAACAAAATCAAAAAGTGACTTAGTGGTTCTTCTAATAGTAGTATTTTCATCATCTGGTTTACAGCTAAGTGTTTTTGTTTGTTTGTTTTTGCAAAAAACTAAGCAGTCTGCATAAATTAAGATGTGTTACATGTAAAAATGTACCTTACCTGTCTTTTAGACTTATAGCATAAGATTTTGCAGAAGTCATAGGAAATACCATTTTACCATTTAATAAACCCGTGCATGATAAGATAAATACATTACATACACTGCTCAAAAAAATTAAGGGAACGCTTGATCATCACAGTATAACACCAATTCAGTTAAACTTCAGTTATCAATCTGTCCATTTAGGAAGCACAAGTGATTGTGAATCAATTTCAACTGATTTGGTGCAAATAAAAGTGACAAGTGCAATGGAGAGACAAAAGCAAGACAACCCCCCAAAAGGAAATGGTTTTACATGTGGTGCCACAGACAACTGCTCTCTCCTTATCCTTCCTGACTGATTTGTTTGTGTTCTATATAGTGTCCTTGTCACTACTGGTAGCATGAAGCGGTACCTGCAGCCCAATCAGGTTGCACAGGTAGTCCAGCTCAACATTGGCCGTTGTTATATCATTTTGTTCTCAACAAATTATACAAAGTACAAGTAAAGATTTTTTAACTTGAATATTTTGTTCATCAATGTCTGATGTGTTATGTAAGTGTTCCCTTAGTTTTTCAGCAGTGTAAAAGGTGGATGTAAAGTCAGCCTGTTTCCTTTTTTTTTTTAAACTCATAGGTTGTAACCAGTAACGTAAGAAATGGTTAATCATTTAGTAAAAGCTTTTTAGGGCAGTTGTAAGATATTTATAAAAACATAGTGGGTTACCAAGTGTCAAAATCCCTTTGACTGAATAATAACTTTGAAAACACTTCACCAAGTGTTTTGTCAGACAAAGCAAGAGTAGGACACACAGAAGGCACTAAATAGATTACCAACATTTATAACTTTTTAAATAATAGAGAATAAATACATAAAACATGAAGGGATTTCCCCAGCCTTGCAACCCAAAGTGACCTTATTGAGGGCTTAATAACTTAAGCATTAGTAAACGCAGTAACATTAATAGAGCCATTACAGTTACAATTTGTAAATTCTTTATAAAGGCTGCCTTGTTTTTGTCTTGATGTGGCTACAGCTGACTGACACATTTAAACAAACCAGGAATAACCACGGGTACAAACTTTGTCCTCTGATATGGCGCCTTATCTGTGAGCAGTGAATTGCAGTCAGCACGCAGGTAATGGCTAATCGGTTAAACTCTGGGCAACGCTCTAAGCAAACATTGCGTCAGGAGAGTCATTTACAGTGGAAGATGTGACTATCCCACTTGAATTGACTGTTTTTATCTCTCCACGTCGCCATGGGCCAGCGAGGATCTAAACAACCGGAGGTCCGAGTTCTCCTTCTGGGTCTGGACAACGCTGGAAAATCGACACTCCTGTACAAATTGAAATACAACGCGTGTGTCAGCACAGTCCCTACCATTGGTTTCAATGTGGAAATGCTCGAGGCGAGAAAGAACAGGAAGAGCATCGCCTTAACCGTATGGGATGTCGGTGGACAGGGTCAGATGCGGCAGCACTGGAACAGTTTCCACCAGGACACAGCGGCCGTCCTGTTTGTTGTGGACAGTTCGGACCGGCAGCGTCTGGAGGAGGCGCGACGGGAGTTGGAAAACACGCTGAGGAGCGATCACTTGAAGGGCCGTCCGCTCATTGTCCTCGCCAACAAACAGGATGTCAGAGATGCACTGACCGGCACTGAAATCAAGGACCAGTTTAACCTGAGAAAGACTTGTGCAGATCGGGATTGGTTCGTTCAGCCTTGTTCCGCATCGACGGGCGTTGGAGTTGAAGAAGTCTTCAGACGAGTCGTCCAAATGGCCAAACTCCCATCGGACTCTGGGGCGATGACAGAGACTATCAAGGAGACAGTGCACTACCTCAAAGCCAGCAGAAGACATTAAGATTTATTTATATGGATTCTGTTATTTGCAAACAGTCAGTAATGTTTCAAATTATTTTTTTAAAGGTTATAAATCTAAACTGCATTATAGCCTAATAATAAAATCATACAAAGAGACTATTTAATTAAGTCCATAAATTCCTTTTAAGTGAAATGATTCCTTTGCTCATACATCTTCAGTGAAACTGCATAATCCAGCAAGCAATACAGAGCAAGTGAAAGTACCAGGAAAAATAAGATAGTGATAATTACCGTACATTAGAAGTAACTTTAGAGCTATTTTCATTGCTGTATATCGTCTTTCAGCTATTAAAAACATAAGTGCATCATTTCATACAGCTAACTCTCTATTTACATTTCATTGATGCAGCATCAATACCAGCGACATAAGTAACACGTATACATAGTATATGTGGTTCAATGACGTATAAGGATTTTCAACAACTCAATTTTAAATAATAAAAACAAGCATATCTAATGCAGTAGTTCAAACATTCAGAATGTTGTGTACCTGACAATTCATATTACAATTTGAAAGTGATTTTAGTGGGGGTTTTTCAAGATTAATTGGCACTGGCCTGAAAAAAAAGTCATTTGGTGCTACCATGATTCATCTTGAAATATCTTATATAAATAAAAGACCATCATTTACAAAGATTTAAAAAAAAAAATGCAAATACTTTGTTTCCAAACACTTTATATTACTGAAAACTTGTAAAAAAAAAAAAAAAAAAGAAGATGTGAAGCATGCTAACTAAATTAATTTATTTCAAGATGAATCGTGGTCGCACCACATGACTCTTTTTAAAGGCCAGTGCCAATTAATCTTGAAAAACCCACTAAAATCACTTAATTTCAAATGTATAATATGGAGCTTCAGGTACACAACATTCTGAATGTTTGAACTACTGCATTAGATATGCTTGTTTTTATTATTCTACAATTGAGTTGTTCTAAATCCTTATACGTCATTGACCCATGTATATGTTTTGCTAATATGAAGATTGATTCTCGGTTGCGAAAAATCCATTTGGCTGGTGTTTATCCTTTCAGTTTTTAATGCATGTGGGATATAACCCATCGATAAAGCTCCTGTCTTTTAAAGTTTCTGAGAAGCCAATGAGTGTACAGTTACATGTTGATAAATCACTATGTTTCACAGCATAGTTTCAAATATATCCAATCCGTTAAATGTTAGGTTGACATTAACAACTGTTGCATTATTAATTAGAGAGCTAAAAAGACAAAGCAAATGGCATGCTGGACGATAATACAACAGTCAAATGGATAAATAGATAGATCAATAAAGTATTAGTAAATAAACGTATTTGACATTAGTAAAGTGACGCCAAACTTGGACACTTGATGTCCATTGGAACAAATAGAACAATAAGCAATAAGTTCTTGGGCGTTTACTTTTTTCTTGAATGTCCATTCTAACAATGTAAATGACGATATTAAATATGAGTTCAGTGGTGCTACAGTTACCACTCCACCCAACTGACACCCTTGTCAAGTAGCTTGCACCATAGAGGATTCGGGCTTTCCTCTGCACCCATCCCGCACCGTCTCTTCATATGTCGGCAGACATTTGCATTCATCGTAGGTGGGCAGTTGAGCAGCTGCGGCTGGATCCATCGGACTGTCCCCTGTGCAGCTCTCCATAAGCGGCTCTTGCGATATTGTGGCAGCTGGGTGTCCGTTGGGTGGGGGGGTAACCTGCCTGGATCTTGAGCACAAGGCTCTCTGGACAAAGTATCCCACAGCGAAGAGAAGGAGCATGATAAGAACTCCAGAAAGTTTCCGGGTGACCATGGAGATGTTGTAGTAAGTCATGTCCTCGAACTTCCTGCAACAGGGACCAGTGGTGTTTTTTCCCTCTGGGCAGCAGACCTCGTCATCCCGACAGACGGCCTGTCCACATTTTCGGATGGTATAAACCACTGAGCGGACCGAACAGCAAACAGAGAAGACTGTCAGCATTTGGCATTTGTACAAAAACATTGTAGTTTTCCACGGGACGAAATGATCCAGTGAACCTCGATGGTAAAGCTTGGGAAACAGGACGCAGGCGAGGAATCACTCATTGATAACACACAGGGATACGCTGGTTGAAACGCCGACGTAGAGCCATCATGTCCAGAGTAAATATTAGTGGGAAAACACGAGAAAAATTAACAATCATCCAAAGCCCTGCTAGGGATACTACTCAGACAGCTGATTGTGCATGTATAGCCTCGCAACATGAATAGACCTTTACTATGCCCCGACCCTCTGTACTTCACTGTGCCACTGATTTCTTATGCACCGAGCAGGTATATTGAAGCTGTCTAGAGAATCGCAAGCACAGTCCTACATTGCCTACAAAGGCTCATTCATCTGATGTGAAAGTAAACAGGCGCCCAGGAAATCGACCAGTCGTGTCGGAAGCACGAAGAAATGATCAATAACTAATCGTGAAGTAGGGAGGGGACATCAAAACAAGCGGCCTGAAGCAACTAGTGTTGCGGTTTCAGGACCATGGACAGCACTCAAACACGCCCACAGAGGAAAACAATGACGGGCGCTGCCCATGCTGACACGACTAACTTAATGTTCTAGCTGGCAAAAGTACAAAAGATTTCCATTTGCAGTATTAATAGTGTTTCGTATACATCCAGGGAGTCACGTCAGGTCGTCCTTTAAAAGGCTGATTAGTAGATGTTGTGCTTTAAGTGCAAAGCCTTACTAAACACACTGAACGTCTTGGGTAAACTGCCACAATACATCTAAGTACACTAAAATGTTTTTTGTTTTAAATCTAGAAAGCACTTTACAAACACACACATACACATTAATGGTGTGGTGGAATCTGCCATGCATGGTGTCAACCTGTTCATCAGGAACAATGGAGCACTTTGTAATGTTTATAAGGCTAACCAACTAATTCACATATCTAGGGCATTTTGCCCAAGGACACATATACATACAAACTGGTGGAGCTGGGGATCATCAAACCACCAACCTTCTCATTAATGGGCGAGCCACAGTTCAGGATACAGAAAAATCAAACACTCAGTAGAGTGAGCACAAATGTTAAAAATTGGTATGATTTTGACACAAGTTGATACAAAGAAAAAAATTCTAGATGGCTGTGACTAATCATTTCACTGGATGTGGGAGGCAAAGCCAACATTTTATATTACATCATGTACCCCTCATAATGATTAATCAATAATGTGACTAGTGATGAGTAGGTTGTGGGTGGTAATGGAGGGAAGTGCTCCCTAATAGACATGTATTATGCTAGATGAATCTTGCAGTCAAAAGGGATATATTGTGTGTTTGTGTTAAAATGTACACAAACACACAATGCATCCTTTCAACATCCACTCCTGCTGCTTGAGCCTAATGAGTTTGAGTGCTTATAAACCAATGCTAATTTAATTGTTTGCTAAAGCCACATTGAGTTCTTGCAGCGAACATTTACAGGAAGTTGGATTTTGTAAAGATCAGATATCAAATAATATAGAAAATGGCAGTTGTGTTTTTTTAGTTTCAGCCACAACATCAATTACCAACAAGAAAAAAGGCAGAGATAAACTTGTAAAATATTTAATGGAGAAAAAAAAAAAAAACAGGTTTCATTTCTGCAGAAAGAACTGTAACAAAAGTTATATTTGAAGTAAAAGGATAACAGTAAATACTAACAAGGACATGCATATGTCAAGTGAAATGATATTTACAATGACGAGATTAATCTCTGTATTCAGAGGAAAGGCACTTTTGTCCAAAGTGGGTTTCTAATATGCCGTTATGTTTCTTCTGCTTTGAAAGTGGCAGGAATGAAGTTACTGTTTTTTTTTATTATTCTCAACAGTCTCTAGAGTTCAATCCTCAGTTTCAGGTGGTCTTTTTCTTGGGTGACAGTGCTGTTGTGGAATCTGTTGGCAATGTAACAATAAGAGGTCCCAGCTGGACAGTTCTCTCTGTAAAAACAACCAACAACATCAGGCTTTATTTAAAAATATTGAAAGGATCTCTTTCAGCTGCATTAGAAAAAGGTCTAATGGGTGACGCAGTAATATAAAAACAGACCAACATTTAAATTTTTCCAATTTCTCAACTGATTATTAATCTTTTATTGATTAAAACAATTATTGGTGTAAAAAAAATAAAATAAAAAAAAGACTTGAACTTAACCATTCATTTTATATAAAAAAAAAGGTCCTGAGTAAATATGCGTCTGTAAAGGTGGAATAATACACACCCAGACACTAGGGTCCAAAAGTCTGGGACCAAATGTTTGGACCTACTGTGAATATTTTAAAAAACAACCTGTAAAAAGTTCCTATCTCTTGTACTCACCCACTTTGTAGTCTGCTTCTCTTTTCATCAATCCAGCAGGGGACTGTTGAGGCTTGTAGTGTTGGCTCTGGTGCATTCCAGGCCGGAAACGGACAAAAGTTGCTGAGGGATGTTTGGCGTTGCTCTGGACAAAACTCTCCTGTGACGTCATGTCGAGCCAGGCTTTGGTGCTGACAGTTGTTTTAGGAGGCTCTGTGGATGGAGGCTCCTCAACCCGATGGGAATTGTCGCAACTTCTACATACATGGTCATTACCATCAACTGACAGCCATCTGGATAAGGACAGTTTTTAAAGATATGAGAACTGACCTTGGATTCTTCTTACAGTAAAGTTTAATACCGATTGTAAAAGTGTGCATTATGAAAATACCTGTTGCCAATAAAAGAACACGCCCTGTTTTGAGAGCTGACAGCTGATGCGACTGGAACAGCCTTCAAATAGCAGGTGATATAGACCTGTGGGAGATTTTAATGTGCAATACAGTCACACTCTTTTTTCAGGTCATTTAAAAACGATATAACTGGCTCACTGTGCATATTTTAAAATGTGGTGGTTGTGGGAGGAGGGTTACATTGTCAAGCAGTTTGTACATTAAAACTTTAACAGTGAAACAAAGAAAACCAACCTGATTGCTGGGCTCCTGGTCAAACCTGAATGCATCCAGCTGGAATCTAAGCGTGTGCTCTGCAGCTCTTGGTAGGAAATGAGAGCTGGAGTTTGTCAGGTAAGCATCAGCAAGACATCTGTAAAAGCAACAAAACAAGACAAGCACTGAGAATGCAGCTATCTGAATATCAAACAAATGGCATTCAAAACAAGAGTTAGGCTTGGGCAGTAAACTTTTCTCATACCTTCCTGAAGTTTAACCACGGTACATCACTTAACCACCCGAAACCGACTTGACCCACAAACATTTTAAAGTATTACCTGTTCATGAGGTACCACAGCTGAATAAATGCCAGGAACAAAGTTACTGAAGGCCACAAGATGAATATCAGCTCAAACAAAGATAATTCTTGCTAGTTGAAGTCACCACAAACACAACAAGACACGAACAACTCATATTTCTGCTAAAGTTTTCCGCGAAGTTAACATTTTCAAATCAATCCTTCTGCAGTGTTCACTTCCTGAGGAGACAGTGAGACGAAATGTAGACAGCGCCACGTTGTCATTGAAACCCATATTGTGGTCGGAAGAGACATTACATGCTACCTTCAAGTGCTCCTCGTAAACTTCACGTTTACTCGCAGTCTGTATTTTTGACGGTATTCAAAATCATACCTTCTGGATTTCTAGTTTACCGCCCAAGCCTAATAATTTACACTGATTATAGGGATGTGGGATGGTGTGTATGTATGCGATTTGGTTTCATAATATCTATTATCGATTGGAGGAACTCAACTCACCCGTAATGCTCAATAAAGCCATATCGTAATGTTGCCTTTGCATCGGGTGTTGCTGTGGCAACACAATGGTTAACGTAGACTCGTAGGGGCATATGGTTACCCATGATGACAGACACTTGGAAATGAATTGGGTCACCCAGGAAGTATGCGTGAGATCCTCTCTCAAACTGCCAATCCTCTGCAAAGATTAGATAAAAGTTAGACATCAAAACATACAATATTTTTTGAAAATTCTAGTGTACAAAATACGACATAACATAACTCTATCAATGTCATCTTCTAATACCCGTCATGAGTTGCAGACTGAAGTCTGTCTGATCTTCAGCTGTGGCCGTGGAGATGAAAGGAACCCAGTTGGGGTGCAGAGAAATGCCATCAACACCGTATCTCCTACACACACACACACACACACACAGTAAGATTACTGAATAGTCGCAGCTCTAACAGCAATTTTTTGAATGTTCAAGAAGGCCTAATACATTTCAAAGATCAAAATCTAACTTCACAATACACTTAAATTACAGTGTGTACTCTCGAAGTTGCACATAACTTACTTGTCATAATGACATTCAAGTGGAATAGTTGCTCCATCCAATCTCAGCAAACCATCAGATGAAGGTTCAGGTGAGTAGACCAGCACAGTAGAATAGATAATCTTCTCTATTGTCGACTAGAAGACAAGAGTGAGTCGTTCAGCTTGTACCATGTAACACAGTAATAGAATCCCAAATTCAGAAAACCTCAAGAGAAAGATCCCAATGTTGAATATACTTTTCTACTAAAACATTTTGATTCGGTCCCATTACAAAACATATTGCTTACAGAGAGTTTGGTTCCACAGTCCGTCAGGTGGGCCTGTAGGGTGAATTCCGCCTCTCCTGATGGGACTGCACCGCATGAATGGCCCTCTCTCACTAAGTCTGAGCCCAGGCGCAGCTGTTTGCCGTCAACCAGAAGGCCGTTTTCAAACAAATCAGCTTGCACCACCACCTCCATTGAATCTGGGTGGCACTGGACCACGACGGGTCGAGGTTGAGCACTGAGCTGCGGGCTTTGTTGTTTCTTTTCAGCAGCAGACAGCTCAGGCTGAATAGTCCTGGTCGGGATGTGAGAGTTTTCTGCGCTGATGGAGCCTCGGCTGTAACCTAACCGGCTTTCTGTGAGTTTGCAAACTGAGAGAAGGACAATGATCAACCAGGCACAGGCTCGCTGCAGGTTGCGGTCCATGCTTGCTGGACTGCTTTGGGAGAGGTGGCGGGTCCCTCAACTACTGAAAATATCAACACAGATGTGAGTAATCTCTGTGATTTGATCTCCTGAGACACACCTGTTTCACTGCAAGCATGAGTGTTAATCATGAGGCTATGTAACCAAAATATACAAGCAACCTTAAAAAAAGAATACACATGTTAATGTACATGTTTAGTCTAGGTCTATGTGATGCATTCATAACAATAAAACGTGTATTTTTATTGTATGTTGGTCCTTTGGCTAAACTATATGCTAAAAACGAATTTGTCCACTAGGTGGCATTACAACTGCAGATATAAAAGGTATTATAAAAGGTAAACCATCCTCCCAGAAACATGATACAGAAAAGTGAAATTTGATAGAGAATATGTGTATATATTTGATTTTAACAGTCTGAAATTACAAAAAACATGTTAAAGTAGCAATTTGAATATGTTGGATAGCTGATTAGCTCTGTTTTAAGAAAATTTAACCTGCATCACATACTTTCCTTTGATGTTTTTCTATGATATTACAGTATTTTTTGCAATCTGTGGGCAGCAGTGTCACTGTTGGTATTCTGTAGCAGGAAGTTTTGGCTCTTTTGAACTTAACCCTTTTGGTGCACTTTATGAATGAAGACTAGCAGCAAGCTTAATTGTTTCTACAGCTGAGCAGGCCTACAGTCCAAAGCCCTTACTATTATTTTTGTCACATATATTTTGTCCTTTTCGAAAAGGTTTCACACACTTTTCTGTGGCGAATACGTCATAGGTCTCTCTCAACCCGAGCAGCCACAAATATCTGTTGTCAGTTCCTCTGAACATGGATTGTATGCAAATTGAAACAAAGGGATAGATGTCATTTTCAGTGAGGTTTTAACCAACATGACATACATACTTTCAAAACATCATTCGAACAGTTTGGCACTGAGCTGAAGGAGTTCACCCAGTCAGCTCATCAGGAAAGCCTCAACGTCTTCAGATGACTGAAAACTTTATCTGGACATTCCACTGTTAATTCTCAGCTATTTGTCAACTCATACTAGATGTTCAACACAATGATATTTGACAATTTGCTCAATTTCTATAGACATTAACCTTGACAATTAAATATTGTCCAAATCCTAACCCTGACCCTACTTCAAATAAAAGTTTAATCCAGACACTGATAACTGTTGAGTGACTTTCACATCCTTGCTAATATCAAAAAACATACATCTAACATTATTATGGTCACATGATAGTAAATTGATTATTTACTTTTGACTTTCCAAATCAAGTGTGATTTAATTGACAAGGCAGAGCTGGTGGTGCTTGGTTACAGGAATATACTTTACAGTCAGGGCTGTTGTCCAGACAGTTTGCAAAATGTCACCATGGCAAGAAAATCACATATTTAGTGATTCAAGACCATCAAAAACTCTAAGTGAAGCAAATTTAACAGTTTTGTGTTAAATATACTATACACATTATTGTTTAATGTTTGCAATAAATTCAATTAACCAAGTATAGCTGACAGGAAAATTACTCGTTTCACATTCTGGAGTTAAAACATAAAAAGTAAAAAACATTGAAAAATGAGGAATGACAAACTAGCACAATTTATGCAGTGAAAATATTTATTTGATGATTCTCAGAACCAAGTGAATAATATAATTTGAAAAATACAAATAAATAGCTGAAAATAAATAATCCATAATAAATAGCCTTTAAATACACTTTATAACAAACATAATTTAACACATAACATGTATAAAGTGTTTTTCTGTCACAATTATGACAGAACCGTAACTGTAGTTTATGGATTTTATAGGTTAAGTGTTTCTGTACGTAGCTTTCTAAACTACTGATCTTTAGTGTGTTCTCCAGAGTTCATGTATCCAATGACTCTGTTGATTGTGATGGTGCGGACCTGGAAGCCCTTCAGGACTTTGCAGAGGCTGAGTCTTTCATCGTAGGTCCTCTGCTGGTCTGTAAAAGCCTTTAAAAAAACAACAAAACAAGTCAGGCATTTTGAAGGATGTAACAGTCAGACTATAACTGTTCTTCCATGAAAGACATATTTAGATTAAATGTTTTGATTTCTTGACCATAACAATAATTATTTTTGTTAAATCTTTTTTTTTACCATCTTCAATTTCAAAATCTAAAAAAAACCCAAACACAGTTGTATTGTGAATCATGGCTGTGTGACATGCATTGAAATATCTCTTACCTTCTTTGAAGCCAAGTCTGCAGGAAAAGACCACGTGAAGCAGTTCTGTTGAGAGCAAAAGATAATCTGTTAATTCATTTCTTAATTCAATAGTACATGAGATGCGGCTAATAATGTAAATTCTGGGCTATAGACTTCAGTTATAAAATTATCCTTAAAACATCCCTCTTCACCTCTTCACATTTCTCTTTAAAATGTTATACATATACACATGCAATATCTAAAACAGTAATCTCTAGTGCCTCTTGTGAGACAGCTAGTTTAAATTTTCAATCTACATTAGTAAATAGTAACAATACCACTGAAGCTGTTTTTGTAATGTGTAAAAAAATCAGTTACCTCCATCAGCTCTCTGAGGCTGAGCAGAACAGACGGTCCGAGTATGATGTCAGGATCTGGCGTAGCAGCAAGAAATCTGTAGTAGTACTGCAGATCCTCCCAAATGCTTGTTAGACATGAGTCCTAGATTGAAAAAACAGCAAAGATCACATAAATATATATACATATAAACTATCAGGCAGCACAATACCGCTGCTGAATATGTGTCAAAGGTTATTTTGTTCCTACTTATATTTAATGTGTACACTTTCATAATCTCTTAAAAGAGGGATGAAAAAAGAAAAAGAAAAATTAAAAAGTGGTAGCTTTTTGACAGAGACAGATCTCAACTTACCTGATCAAATTCAGATTTAGCAGTTCCAGAGCATGTCGGTTCCTGTGTGACAAACACAGTTACATTTTAGAGTCACAGTTTCAAAAGATGTATAAACATTTGAATGTAACTTGACATAAAAAGGGGTTAGGGTAAGAATATAGGACTGTTATATTGTTTTAACAATTTGATTAATTGTTTTTCATTTTTCACTAACCCTTTCTTACAACCAAAGTACATCTATATGAAAAAGGCTTCCCTATGTACCTTTGGTGCGCACACAGATGGCGTGTTAGTGTCTCGCAGATCCACACTCTGCTTTGTACAATCGATTCCAGTGAACAGGTTGTTCTGTGTGGAGGAAAAACACATTAAAAACCATAACTGTAAATTAAAGACGATAAATAATTGAAGTGTAGACTTTAGTGTAATTTTGCGGGCATACCTGTGTGAGTGTGTCAGTGATGTTTTCTAGAAGTGTTCGTGCATAGAAAACACAGGAGTCCTTCATCGGTCCTTTCACTGGCAGAGACTGGCTGACCTGCCACACAGGACAGCTGACCACTAGAAGCAGCAGTGCAGGGGTAAAGTCTGGCAGGAAAAAGATAAAATACAGTCAGTCCACATGTTAATCTCAAGTCTCAACTAGTTTCTTTCAAAGAGACAACATTGTTCAGTCAGTGGATATCATACTCACAGAGCTTGATGAGTTGCATCTTGGATAAGTCTGATTCTGATTCTTTGTTGTAACTGACTGGGCTCAGGCATCCTTAAGTATGTTATACCAAGGATACAGGGGTTTTTCCATCACTGTACAGAGGAGTGTTACAGCTAAGCACAGTACAGGTTGTGTATTTCCCTCTTTCACATTACAGCATACTGCTGAATGTTTTGGTGAAACTGGAATTAACATAGACTGATGATGAAAACGTGTTTACATTGATCTTAAGGTTAACACAGAGGTTCACACTGTTTATTGTTGACATTTCCAAATACTTGAGAGTGAAAGCATGATGTAATATGCTATTTTAAACTGTAATTTTGCAGTCATGTCCTGTATATCATCAATATCAAACAAACACATTTCTTTTGATATATTGTGTAATACTACTACTACTACTTCTACTACTTATGATGATGATGATAACAATAATACTTATAATAATAATAATAATAATAATAATAATAATAATAATAATAACAAACTTTATTTGTATAGTACCTTTCATACGAGAAATGCAACTCAAAGTCAAAATTACATGAACCAAATGCTTTACATGAAAATCACATAAAAGAACATAAAAAATCAAAAAAATAGAATGTAACATAAAATGGAAAATAGAACCCACTTAAAAACATTAATAAACATAAGATACAAATAGAGAAAAAATACAATACATAGTGGTGGTCATTTAAAATCAATTTCTATAACAGACACAAACATGCTCCAAAAACGGTTCTAAATTTACTTCACAAAGAGAGAGAGAGAGAGATATTAGCCCAACAGCAGCGCCAATCTGGTCCTGAGAAAGTAAAAAAAAACTAGCACTCACCGATAACTTGTAGATTAAATCCATCCTGCGATCCTTCATGATGAAAAAGGCACCCGAAGCAGGTCCACAATCATATCTTTATCTACCGATCTTGCTGTTAAATCAACCGCCATCACCTTTCCAGAATAACAGACAGTGCGTCATCACGCACCTGCCCATGGGCCAATCAGCCAAGCTCATTAGAATGACGACGCCCAGACCAGCACTAGAAACTCTGATTGCCTTAGGGCGTTCGGTCAATAACACATCAAAATTTGATTGGATGATGATACGGTCCCTCAACGTTACACATCCAATAGCAGCGTCCAGCTCGATCAGAGCAATGCAACTACTGCTGGCCCCAGCAGAGGAAAGGAGCTGTAATGCGTTTATAGGACATAGGAGATTTGAGCTCCACAAAATATAACCATTCGTTTTCTGGATAAAGTTGCATACTGAACAAGTAATTGACTCCAGATACATTTCAGAATGACCTTTTAATTATGGAAAAACTGAAAAAATAAATTTTTGACAGGGCTAGCAGTGCTAGTCTTGCTGCCCATGACTGCACACCACTGATTATAGCAAGAAAAAGGTGTTAATGTTCATTAGGGCACCTGACTATTTTGGTTGTTCTTGTGAACCTATCCTTAAATAACTCAAAGTATGTTTTTAATTAGAGCAATTAGTATTTTTGTTACATTTTACAACAACAGCAACAACAACAATGATAATAATGATAATAATACTGACAAAAATCAGTCATTATTATATATCATTAATCAGAGTCAGTTAATTTAGATCAACTGATGACTGTAACTCTGACTGTGCTATTTTTGTCCACCTGTGGTCAGTTGTTCCCCTCGTGATTGCGGTACTGCTTCTTAAAAACTCACACATGTGTTAATAACGAGAAACCTAACTGTGACCAACACTGAGACTGTACTTGTGAATGAGATTCAATTTACCATGTGGTGCTGGATGAATTTTTCTGTTGGTTTTTTTAATCATTTGGTTATGAAGTAAATATAATTAACCAATGCTGCCAAATGCAAAATAAATATATCATAAAAACCAGCCAAATAAAGACATAGATCACACACTTGAAACATTTATTATTATAATTTTTTTAACAATCAATATACAGTACATTTATTTACGAAGCAAACAGTAAAAAGAGAAAGTAAACTTTATGTTAAATGACATTCTTAAAGAGCTGAGGGTGAAAACACTGTTAAAAATAGCCAGACAACAAGGCATAGTCTTCATCCTTTTAATAAAATCTCTTTTAAAGGACTAGTATGTAGTATTTAGTGGCATGTAGTGGTGAGGCACATTGCAACCAACTGAATACCCCTCCCCCCCATTTAAAACATATAGGAAAACCTATAGTGGCCGCAAAACTCACAGAAACAGTGGAAGGCCCTCTCTGGAGCCAGCGTTTGATTTGTCCAATTTATGCTACTGTAGAAACACAGCAATGCAGCATGGTGGGTTCCATGGAAGAGGAGCCACTCCTGCTCATTCTAAGGTAACAACAACACAACAATTCTTATTTTCAAATGATTATGAATATTATATTCCATTTCTGCCAAGTACATTACATGCCACTAAATTCTGCATACTGGACCTTTAAAATACAATATGCCCATAAATCTTTTTAACAGATAAAATATATATATATGTATAGGTTGTGATTTGTAATATTTTTATTTTACATTTTTTATTGTTCACCCTTTTTTAGAGTTAGTAAACTGAGCATAACAAAAATCACATTGCATATTATTATTTAGAGGCTGCTCAACATGCCTCTACTTTTGCTTTTTCCCTGTGTACTAACTTAAAATAATTTTATAACCTATATCTTCTCATTTTAACTATTGTACAGATGCATTTGACAAATACACATTTGTCTTCATAAAGTTAAAAATGATGTTCATTATAGCTCTGAATGCATCTTTAAATAGCAGCGACAGAGTTACATCCAAATTTGTGTCTAAGTGATCCTGACTTCAGAGAAGCTGCTGCAGCATTTAAACACCACTGTGAAGCTAAGATGTAAATCTGAATGGATACAGGTAGTGTTTATCATTTTCTACTGCAACAGCTTAGATAGTTTTAGAAGAAATTCCATTGTTTAAAGCAAAGACACAGTGCCCTTAGTGAAAGAATGAATAAAGACATGGCTGGACAGGAGAGTCTGATCACTCACCCACTCACCCATTTGCAAAAGTCATCACCCTTTTTGAAACAAGTGAGAAATGAGGCGTGCAGGCGCTCCCTCCGGTCCAGCATGAACATACACAAGTGTACCGTGCAATATCATGAGCAGGTAAATCAGAGTTAGGGATGAAATTAAGTCAAGAGGATTCCTCTAATTCTATGAAATATGGCATTATTAATCACACTGAGTGGAAGTGAAAAGCCTGCACGAACTCTACTGTGTCCATATTGAAAAACGTGATCACTCAGCCTCTTTTAGATGTTCTCTTTACGGGTTCTCAGACAACATCCAGCAGTGCTATACATTACGAGTGTGTGTGTTAATACTATATGGCATATTCAGCTCTCCAGAGACGGTCAGTACAGATGGAGTTTCATTAGTAACCTTAGTGACAATCCATGAAGCGGTGTGTTGGATGGCGTGCAGATGGGCGTGTGAAGACAGGGAGTTTATTTAGACATGGCTTTCTGTGCCTGGTGCCGCTGATGGCTGTGGGCATGCCTGTCGCAACAAAAAGACAAGAGGTGCATTAGTCTGAGCACAGAACATACAGTGCATGTCCAATTATATGAAAATGCTATGCTATGTTTGCTATGTATTCTATATATACGTGTGTGTGTGTGTGTGTGTGTGTGTGTGTGTGTGTGTGTGTGTGTGTGTGTGTGTGTGTGTGTGTGTGTGTGTGTGTGTGTGTGTGTGTGTGTGTGTGTGTGTGTGTGTGTGTGTGTGTGTGTGTGTGTGTGTGTGTGTGTGTGTGTGTGTGATGTAATCAGGCCATTCACCTGGTGAGGTCCTCTATGTCCACCAGCATGGCATCTTGCTCCACATGTAGTTCATCCCTCATCAGAAGCAACTGCACCAGCTCCTCATTAAGACCTGTATGAGATTAGATGTACAATGCATTGCTGAGAGTGTCACTATGGGGTAAAGAAAAGGGATTTTAAGAGCATGATTTTTCTAAAAATGGTTAAAAATGCTCATACTGTGAACTTTGTGTTGCCATTTGATACTTCTTTGTCAGTATTGATGCTCGGTGATACTAGAATAAAGTCTTTTTTTGATGTTTTGATCTGGAAAACAAACCTGTCACTGAAAACTTAATTTCCCATGTTGGGGGCTTGTTTTTGTATCTCAGTCTGGACACTGATGAAGCATGTATGTGCAAAGTTGTCTGTTAGTACTTGTGCATGCCTCTTCTACTCACTCTGAATCTGTGAGTGTAAGTCATTTGTGATGACCTGCAGCTGGCCAAGACTCATGTCCCTCATGTCCCCTCGCCTCAGATTCCTCTTCATCAAGCCCTCGCTGATGTGGGGCAGATGGGGAAGCTGCATGCATACACACACACACACACACACACACACACACACACACACACACACACACACACACACACACACACACACACACACACACACACACACACACACACACACACACACACACACACACAAACACACAAACAGATATGTCAATCTGTCATATCAAAAAGGCTCAGATTTATTTAATTTTCTGCTCTTTTGCAGGCTAGTATCAGGGGATTGTAATTTTTATTGTATTATACAGTAACAGCAACTTACAGTCAGTAATTCTATTTTCACTTTGTATTTTCCTGTGTTGTATGGATATTTCATTGTCCTGGATCATTTCCTAAAATGCCTTTTTAATGAAAGAAGGTCTTTAGAGATATCTCTTTCTCTGACTAACCAAGTATGCAACAGGTGAACGTCTATGCAGTTGGATTTGCCTCTCCACCTCCACCTGCATGCGGGCCATGGGTCTTGCCAGAGCCAGCGCCACCCGGGCCTCCTCCTGGAGTCTCCGTTGCACCCGCCAGAACCCACCGCAGTCATCTAAAGCGTCTGAGTCCTCCTCTGCTGTGTCTCGATCTGATAACGATGAGCTCTGCTTGCTCTGAAGAGGAAGTGGTACAACAGTTATTTCATGATGTAACAGCTAATGTGGTTCTCACATCTGGTCATTACAAAGTGTGATGATTCCACCCCCATAAATAACCTACAGGTCTATGATATGGGTGTATCTGACCACAAGGTGCTCTCAATGAATTTGACATTCCTGTCACCTAAACCCAAACTTGAAATGCTTTTTTGGATCTGGGAAAGCACCCAGCCATCATAACTATGGACTTCCAGCACATCACCTGGCCAGCTTCTGCATCAGTGGATGAACTAGCGGCACTCTACCATATATCTCTGAGCAGTGTCTATGATCTTCATGCCCCTGTCAATACACGGGAGGGTAATTTTTCACGCTCTGCGCCCTAGTTTATTCATGACTAAAAAATAATAAAAGCAGCTGAATGTGTCCTGGAACAATACGTCAGATGCTGTGAACATGCTATCCATAAACTGGTCTTCTGTGAACATCAAAGGACTTACTCAAAGACACACTAATTAATACCAGTTTCCTCCAACAGCTTCATTGACTTTTTCAGAGCTGTCACCAACATCTGCTATGTGATGTCCAGCTCTTCCAGTTCTTGCCAGCTACAGACCCTCTCTCCAACCTGTCTTTCTTGTCCAAGGTGTTGGAGTAGGTGGTTACTTTTGAGCTTCAGGACCACCTTAAACAAAACAACCTATTTGAAATATTTCAGTCAGTTTTGGTTCAGCACACAGCACTGAAACAGTTCTACTCAGGGCTGTGGATTGTACTGTTAGCAGCTGACGCAGGGCTCCCTTCCCTCCTAACTCTCCTTGACCTGAGCGCTGAATTGACACAGTGGATGATACTATCCTCTTAAAGTGCTTTCACATCACCATTGGAGGGTGACTCAAGTGGCCTCAGAGCTACCTTTCCGGTAGGACAGTATGTTTCACTGGGAAGATGCAGGTGTAGACCTATAGTGTTCTGCAAGGATCGGTTCTCGACCTTATCCTGTTTATCCTCTACGTGCTCCCCCTTGGACGTGTCATTAGCAGATATGGGACATTTTTTATTGCTATGCTGATGATATCCAGCTGTACATCAAAACCGCACCAAGCCCTATTGCAGCCATGTTACACCTCAGAATCTGTCTAAAGTAAATAAATAAAGGCCTGGGTGACAGCCAGGATATCCCTCCTTCCTCCTGAGTCATTAATCTGTGTGTCAGGTTTGACCTAAACACAAAAGAGTTTTTGTTCGCCAAGTGCTTGCTCATGAGGGAGTATTGGGTCTCTGTAAAATAAAGACGACCGTTTGGACCTGCTCTATGTAAAAACTCCCCTGATATAGTCTTTGTTGTGATTTGTTGCTATATAAATAAAACTGAATAAAATTGAACTGATTTGAACCCTCAGCTGACATGATGACCATAGAAGACATCTATGCAAGGGAAATGTAGGGAAACTTGTCTATACCTTTATCTCCTCAAGAGTGAACTATGTAATGTGCTCTTTATAGGGATCTCTGGCAGGAGCATCCAGAAGCTCCAGTGCACCCAGAAAAAGCGCTTCCAGGACCCTGATCAGAGTATGTAAATACCAACATTTAACACCAATTCTGTTTTTAATGCGCTGGTTCTCTGTCACCTTCAGGATTGACTACATAGTCCTGATCATACCACAAACCGCGATCCACAACCTCAGATTTGCCAACAGCTTGCTCCTCCAGGCTCCCACTTCTAAGCTCCACACCATAGGGCTTCGAGCCTTCTGCTCTGCTGTACTATGATTGTGGAACAGCCTTCCTAACCATCTGGGGTCAGCACAGACCCCAGATTTTTAACTAGTCTTGACTAAGGTCTAAAACCTTTTTCTATTCAGGAAGACCTTGTAATCTTAACTCTTATTACTATTTACTTTATGTTGTGTGGTCTATGTTGTATGAGTTTCACTATCAATTGAAAGTGCAATACAAATTAAATGTATTATTGTTGATATCATTGGTGGGACCAGACAGAAACACATGTTAAACACATACATAACAATGCATATTGACTTTTTAAACGATGCATACCACTGGTGACAGCGGTGTGTCCAGACTGGTCTCTGTCCTGCTGTCCTCAGCATCGCTGTCTTTGTCACTGCTGCTGTCATTAACAAAACACACCTGCAAGTTCACTCCACTCTGCAATCTGAGAGGAAAAACATAAAGAGTGAACCTAAGAGAGGAAATTTCAATCTTCAGTTACAGACACTTAATAAGTCATCTAGTCAAAATTAAAACCTAAAGGGTGAAAATGGAACATACTGATTGTTGTCTCATTTTGTTTACACACACACACACACACACACACACACACACACACACACACACACACACACACACACACACACACACACACACACACACACACACACACACACACACACACACACACACACACACACAAGAAGAAGAGCATGTAGGATGTTGAAACTTGATAAAGATTTAGGGTTATTGATGCCCAACAAGGAGATCCTAAAATACATTTTAAACAATCACTAATATGACTTTAATTGTGCATTTACAATTACGAAGCATCAAATAGAAACAAAAAGTAAATCCTTAAAGCTACAGTTTGTTTGTGACGTTGATGTAATTTCCACTAACAAACAAAACTCTTTTAAGTTTTGTGGCGATCTAGACTATGTGCTACATTGTGTGTTAGATTCCATGGGGAATCAGCTGGATAGTTTTATATGACTCCAATGATTAAATTGAGTGCTTGTTTTTGTATTTATCATTTTAAAATAAGTTCACAATTGTTAAAAAGTCTTTAAACGAGACTAGGTCAAAACCCAGTTTTTGTCTAGACTGTATATGAAATGTCTGAAGATATCTGCTAAGATTTGTTTGTTTAAAGGTAATATAAGATGTTAACTGTTTCAGGAATTTAATTATATGAATGCATTGTTCATTACTGGAGAAATTATGATTGCTAAATATAAATAACAAGTCATGCTCTTTTAGTAAAATGTCTTAACAAAAATATATTTTTAGATCCAACTGAAAATCAGCCCAAGACATTGTCACATGTACACACAACACAAACGAGACAAAATCTTATTGTTCCAACTTCTCAAATGTGATTTGATGCTTTTCTTTGTCCTACATGTTAGTAAACTGAGTATCTTTGAGTTTCAGATGTCACCTTGAGCTATGTTTCATCAAAACAGGATTTTCACTATTCTCCGACCTTTTTAAAGCCAAATAATTAATCAATATCAAAAACGATTGTTATTTGCTGCCCTTCTATGGCCGAAATGGAGCAACATCCTGTGGACAGCCCCTTAGGAGAGTGGAGGCTGTCATATCAACACGTTATGAGACATGGTTTTAGAATGAAATGTTAAACAAATATATGTGGGTGTAATATCTGGGTGTCCACATGCTTTTGGCCACACTGTTTCTCGACTTCAGTAACGTCACAAGCTGTGACCTATCAAGTGAAGTGTAGGAACAAAAGAAATAGAAAGCTTCAATGAAACAACTAAACCCACAAACATGCATAGGGCTCTATACAGCAGTTACACAGAAGCCATTGAAACCTCAACCTCAGCATTTACAAGTGCTCGAAACACACCATTCACTCAATTCCAGATCGTGACACACTCACTTAAAATAACCTAACAACCCAAAGTTAGCTCTGGGAACAATAACTTATCCACAATCTCACAAACTGGACAAGGTGGTGGTGGAATTTCCACCCCAAACTAATCCCCAGAGGGTCCACCTTTGCCTCCAGGTCACATGACTGCAATTCCTCCAGTCACTGCTGCAGACTTCTATTGCGTATCACTTCTTCTTTCAACTGTGCTTCCTCAAAATGTTAGCAAGCAGCATGGTTGGGCAGCCCCATTGTTTGACGCCCACTCCAGTGGAACAAGGCAGAGTTATTGCAGATCCCAAGCTCTTATGAGCAGAGTTTTAGGTGTTGTGGCTTTGGCTTAACCATATTGTCTGATGTAATGCAAGTTGTTGTGTGTGTGTGTGTGTGTGTGTGTGTGTGTGTGTGTGTGTGTGTGTGTGTGTGTGTGTGTGTGTGTGTGTGTGTGTGTGTGTGTGTGTGTGTGCGTGCGCGTGCATGCGTGTGTGTGTATGTGTGTGTGTTTTAGATTCTGTCTTTATTAGGTTATTGTATCATTTTTGGATTGAAGATTTAAGATACAAACTGTTATTATAAAACATTTTATTTGTTAAACTTCTTTTGTATTCATCTTTTGTATAGGTTTATGGAAATAGTGCAAACAAAAAATAACACAACTTTAGACTAATGCACTAAACTTTTAATAACATTTAATAAAAGAAATACAAATATTCAGAGATATGAAATAATGTGTTAGTAGTCTGTTTACTTTGTTTTTTTACTATCAATGCTTGAGTAGCAAATGGTGATATTTAATTGTGAAGTTAAACCCTTCAAATATTAATAATAACCCAGCATGATAATTTTTTTTCAAACTCAACGAACACACCAGGCAGTGGCATCTCTAAGTTTCTATATAAGAAACTTGTCATGCAACAGAGATTAACCACTGTGCCACACAGTGTCTGTGCAGACTCTTTCCATATTCATGCTTCCTTTTTTCTGCTTCTGGTTGTATATTACTTATTTTTTGGATTGACTGTAAACACGACTGTGACTTATTGGGAAAGCTTTCACTTTCCTTTTGCTAGGTTTAATGACTCACTCTCTTCCTGAGTATGTTATCTAACACACACATGATAATTTGACTTATTCATTCTGCCCTTGTGTTGAACTATGTTGCACTTTTAAATACGAGACTCAATAGACTTCCAGAAAGTACCCACTGTCGTTTACTGTCAAAAGTTATTGATGCCCACAAGCCAACAAGCCAAGCTAATCAGTTCTATCTTTCTGATTTGTGGTGATTGTACAATTAGTTCATGAAGTGAGCTGCTGAATAGCTCCCTCTCCTGGCTATAACATAATAAACTACTAGTCCTTCTAATAATGACTTGCATTTGCCATGTAGACCTCAAGCTATTAAATACATGCATTGATAAGTGTGTTAGACTGTTCAATATGGTCAGCAATATTAGAAGGAACTTTCTTTGCAATTATACCTACAATGATGTTTTTCTGTCAATCAATATTTAAGGTTATCTAGGGCGTATCTCACTGTTACCCAACCATCTATCTAAAAATAGAATCTAAAAAAAAAGATCTAAAGCTGTCAGCTGTCAGGAGCTCATCTATAAAAATATTGCTCGCATTCTTCAAAGGACGGCATTGATCAAAACCTAACACATCCATACACACACTCGATTGAAACCCACCGGGAGGCCGGACCGTTCTTGCTGCAGCTGGTGTAGATGACTGGCTCGTCGTCATAGAAACTGCCAAGGGCAAGTTTCTGCCTGATGGACTCTCTCTCATTCCTCTGGGCCTGCCAGAAACCAAGAAAAATGCATGAATATAAAGAAAATTGATAAAAGTGCTGCTGCTGTATAGTGCCACCTCTGCTTGATTGACCAAGTGGGTCATACTTGCAGGAGGAAATATTAAACTGAGTGGGTAGATTGCTGTTTAAATTGAAGCTATATATATTTGTATGGTACCAAAATGAGAAAGAAAGAAAGGAGGAGGTCCAATATGGATTATGTAAGTAGATGGAAAGAATGAAGCATGTAATCCAATTTCCTGCTATTCACCCATTAGGATAAGCTAGTTGGGGGTTCACAGATGACACTATATCATTTTAACTTAACTTCAATGTCAGAGCTAATTATTAATAAAAATCAGATACTCGGCCTGCTCTTCATCTTGACCAAAAGTTTCAATAACAGGAACAGGCATCACAGGTTCTGTAATTTTCCCAATCTGTCTATAAATAATCAGTTACCCCAAAAACATAATTTTTCAATAATCAATTTAAAATGATTCAATGGTTAAAATAGAATATCCAGTCCCTTGCTATTACAAGGGTATTACAATAAAGAAAAAAGCTCATCTGACAGATTTAGTTGCTCCAAAGTAGATTGACATAGGTCAGGTGAAGCAATATATGGCTCAGGTGAACTCAAAGTCTCTAGTGGGTATTGGCATTTTTTCAGCCTGGTGGTGGACTGGTGACCTGTCAAGGATGTACATTGCCTTTTTTAATTGGCGAATGATCTAGCACTTTATGTCCTCAACAGTGCCTTGTTAGCACCCTATTTCAACAAATACAGCACAGTTTACTCTGGTCCCACACATAATCGTATTATTGTGTAATATTTATTAATTATTGTTTTAATGCACTGAGGTATTTTTGCCAACAGGACTTTAAATGCTATAACTCAATAATAACAGTCTTTCTTTGCTTACTTGTCCACTAACAGTCCATCATCAAGCCAGCAGCTATATCTAAAATGGTTAAAATGCAATGTCATTCTGCTCTGGTGTTTGACAACTTCCTTCCTGTCTTGGCTTACTTTTTTTTTTTTTTTTTTTTTTTTACATTTCCTTCTGTTTATTTTTATTAGAGCAAGCATGTTGTTTCACTTACTTAAATTACTGATTTAAATGTGTCCTATTTCCTTCTTTTCCTCTGCATTTACTTCATTTTACCTCCTTTACTCCTTAACCTAGATTATTTATCATGTTCACTTTATATTAGCTTCTGCTCTTTAACTGCCCTCATTAATGCCCTTTGACCCGATGGGTTTAGGTCTCTTAATTTCTATCTCAATGCAGAGAACTTCTGAACAAAATGCTTCAGCACAACATGATTTTCTACCCTGGCACCATGGAGAAAGTATTTTCATATAATGGCATTGTGCCCTCATGTCCTAAATCTGTCTACATAAACACTCTCCACTCATGAACAACCATTGAATAAAAACTTGAATCTCTTTTTTATGTGTCAGCGTTCTCTCTCTAAATACAAATTTAGAACCCGCCTGACACACACGCACACACACACACCCTCTCCTTTTGTGACGCATCATTAGATGAAGCTGTGATGTAAGAGCATAAATCACAGTTCATTTCCTTCACTCTCCCAACCAACACACAGCCTACTGCAAGCTCATCCACTTCAGACAGCTGGATGTCCTCATAGCAGACTCTGTTCACACACACACACACACACACACACACACACACACACACACACACACACACACACACACACACACACACACACACACACACACACACACATTTTATAATAAGTATATATTGTAGCAAAAGCACTTTGTGGCCTCAACAAATAATAATTACTTAATTTGTATCTATAAGAAACTCAAGACAACACACTCTATTATCATCAATTTAGACATGGAATTACTTCAAATTTTACTACAGATATGTATAAAGACAGAGATAAACAGGTGAAGACCATATATGAACACACCCACAACCCCCTACAATCACATATCCACTCGTCCAGTATGGCTGATTCATCTACAGCAACACACCCATGGTGAATACCTATCATGTACACCTGAAAATATTCTCCGACATGCTACACCTCACAATTACACATACAACACATACAAACACGGATCCACACACCTGGTAAACGCGTTTTTCCTGATGCACCATCCTTCAGCGCATGGTATTGAACAGCCAGCCCTGCCCTTCTCTACACTGCAGTGAAGCTAGACCCAGGAGACCCTCTCATATACTGCAGCTCCGTGCAGGAGAGTGAGGGTGGGAGGGAAGGAGGGAGGGAAGAGAGAGCAGTGAAGGGAGGGAGGGAGAAAGGCAACAGAGAGAGGAGGGGGAATGTGGGAGCAGGAGAGGAAAGAGTGGGAAGAGACGGAAGTGGAGGAGGAGGAGGAGAGAAAAACACAGGAGGGAGGGGAGGGACGGATATTGTGTGGAGCAGAGCTGCTCAGAGCTGCCACTGCTCTCCAGATATGTTATCTTTTCTTCCTCACATGCTTTCTCTCTCCTGGCTTGTACCCTACATCTTTCTTTTAATGAAAGAAAAGTAACAAATGGTGACTGCTAGAAAGCTGTGTCCTGATATGAATAGACAGACCATACAGATATACAAGAAATAAGTGCAGATTAATGGCTGCACAGCAAGGGTGAACAACATGGCAGACTAAAAGGCCAAGCTAAACATAGTCTGATAAATGAGCAACACTGGAAAACAAAACCATTAAGGAGGCTGCAGCTGATCAATAACAGCTCTTCTAATAAATGTCAGCATTTTTGAGTAACACTGACATGGCATCTGCATCTGCTCGTTGGCCCAAAGCAGAGCACAGAAATTTTAATCGCACATTATTTGTTCGTGTTGTCTCCTAAAGGAATCTATCCATTGCTCCACAGATTCAAGTGTGATGAGCCGTTAAGAAAGACAAGAAAGAGCAGGATGCACGTGCCCCCATGTGCATACAGAAACGCAAATACATGTACACACATACCTACATCCCACAGTGCTGTGTCACAGTAACATTTTGAGTCATCTTTCATCCTTCATCATCATCAGAGGCCAAATATCCACAGCTTCTCTGTCCTCAGGCATTTCCCTTAGGAGCAGTGTCTACACCATTTTCATCATATACTGTATGGATATACTGTATAAACCAGATAGATTGGGATTATAAATGCTGTTATGTGAATACTGTTATCAGCTTTTGCCAACTTATTTAATTTTTAATCATGATGTTTGACTTTCAATGGTTTGTGTTTTTCTATTTATTTAGAAACCTGGACTTGTACTGAATCACTTTTTGCTCTTCTCCTAGTTTGTTTTCTTAAGCAATGTAGAAGAATTTGTGAGATCAAATTGACTCAGAAGGAGTTGTTCAGTGCATGTACGGCTGAGACAGACAGAGAGATGAAGACAATCACTCACAGAAATGCTGGACAGTCCTGTTCGCCCTCCATTATAACAGTCTTCTGTCTGTGGTGCAAAGATGTCCTGGAGCTCCTCAGCCCAACTTCGGCTGTTTACCATTCGCCCCTTTCCACATCTCTGATGCTGTATGTCATCACCATTGTCATCATTTCCACAGTGCATCCACCAATGGCCTGCTGTGGCCTCTCTCATGAATACTTCACCTTCTTCTTCCTCATCCATGTGCATATCGTAGTCCTCCTCCATAGACACAAACAGTTTGGAGTGGGTGGAACAAATGTCAGGGTTAGAGGAGGGAGTATAGCTGGGAATATGGCTAGAAATGGACTGAAGATAATCAGAGGTAAAACACAGATCTCTGACCAAAATCAACCTCTTGTATGCTGGAAGTATCCGTCTTTTGATTTACATGGACTCTTTATCTTCCCTGTGATCATACAGATAAGAGAAATTAACAAAATTGCAACAGGTCTTAAACATAGATTTCTATCAATATTTAAAACATTTATCCCATATTTTTATTCTGTGATTGTTCAGTTGTATTCTTTTTTCATTTATTCTATATGAACAGAAGTTAAACGGAAAAAACATTCTGCCAAACTTCAACTGTATAGATGGCACAGTATAACATCCTAAATTCTAATCACCTGTTAAATAAATAGGTTAAGTCATACTGTACATAGCACCCACCTTCATTGTAGACAATTAGTAGCAATTAAATAGGACAGCACTGACTGAAAGTACATCTGCTTCTCCCATGCTCGATACAATAAGATGATCACAAGAATGGATTTTAGGATTTCTTGCTCTTTAGAATAGTTCTTGGAGCGCAGTGCCTGGCAACATCCAAACGGTTGACATACAAGAACAGTAACAAATGATGAGAAAACAAACGCACATCCCTGTTTTCAGAGAGGCCAGTATTAAACGTCTGTCACGTGTGGCTTAGTTTAAGTGATGTGTGTAGATCTGTGTTTGTGTGTAACGTCACAGCAATGCCCAGAGGAGAGAGCACCATGTGGAAATATATAGGAACAGACAGAATGGGGTGGGTGTGTGCATGCTGTTAGAGGGAAGAGGTTTCATAAAAAATAATTAGAGTAAAAGGGAAACATTTATATACCCCCTCACCCATTAAATGATTTCCTCCCTATAACATCCCATCTCCAAGCTGTCTGCAAGAACTAGTCTTCCTCTGACTGGTTTACTGGAGCAGTAAGAAGTTAAGTCAATTACCCAACTTTGGTCAATCTAGATGAATTCATGTAGAGTAAAACTGAGCATAAAATGAGGCAACAAGCTGAATCAGTCCTGTGTGAAGGGCACTGACATACTCCAGATGTTCTGCACTCTTTAGAGCATCAATATATTTACATTTATGGTCAGAAGAGCAACTGAAAGCTGGCAGCATTTACTTGGGCATCATGTCAGGACAATTTTCACTGTGCAATGGCAACAGCCTATTGTTTGGCAGGCAGCAAATTATGTTTGAGTTCTATGAGATGACTGCCATTTGTAGCACAACTTACTCTAGGTCCTAGGCACACTTTGGGTTTGAGGTTTCCTGGATTATAAATATTTTCTAAACGCAGCCTTGTCATGAACAGTAGTTTTGTGAAGCTTTTAGTGTACTGTTTGATTTGTCAGGTCTTGGTGAAAATGTCTCCCCAAGGCAAGCTTGGTCTCTAACATGCTAGTTAAATGTTTCCTGCAACTAAAATGTATGCTGGACATTAGTCACTTTTCAGTGATTCTTAGAAATTAGCCATTTGACCTTCAACTTTTGTCATCTTTGTGATGTCCCAAGTTCTAATTTGTAAAATTTCTACCATTAAGTGGATATACCTGGGGCATAGGCAAATAAAGCATTTGCATTAAGAATGACACTCATATGAGACCATGTTTAACGTAAAACACATTTATTGAACACACTCAACTACACCAATCCCTGAAAGGCAAAGACAGTTATGATTGAGAAACTTTAAATTCATAAAGAGCCATTAATTCACACATTTACAAGTGGTCCTTACCATTTATGGTTCATTTTTTAGGTTGTAGGTTTTTCCAGTCAAATTGAGGATGGTCTTCACCTGTTGAGTGTAGAAACCTGGGCAAAAGGTGGCCAGTAGTGTATGCCTAGATGTGGGTGTGCTTGAGCCTGGAGTCCAGATTTGTAGCCAGTTTCAGGCATGTACTGGTCAGGGATTTTTCTAGCCCTGTTTGAAGTGTATGCAGCAAAGGGGAGGTCACTGTAAGGAAAATATGTAATAGTAGGGCCTGTAAAGCTGCTGCTAGGTTTTGTTGTACTGGAGCATGCTTTAGTCGTTGACACGGTAGTAGAAGAAGTTGAGGGAGTAGACACAGTTGTTGGTTTTGTTGTAGGACTTGGTTTAGCAGTGGTAGTGGTTGGAGCTGGAAGCTGAATAGTTTGCACTGGTTGTTGTGGCTCTTGGGGTTGTGAGGGCTTTCCATATAAATCCTGGATAACTTGGTTGTATGGGAATCCTGGAAATTGTGGTCCTGTATTGAAGGGATAATAAAGTTGGTAATGGGGCTTTTGTGGTTCTTGAGGAATCTTTGCTCCAGTAGTGGGTTTGGGTGTTGTAGTGGTCATCACTGGGAGATGGGGTCCTGTATTGAAGGGATAATACAATTGGTAATGGGGCTTTTGTGGTTCTTGAGGAATCTGTGCTCCAGTAGTGGGTTTAGGTGTTGTAGTGGTCATCACTGGGAGATTTGGAAGAGGGTAATGGTGATGATAAGGATAATAAGGATAGTGATAATGTGCAGGCAGCTTCATTGGAGGGGGTTTCTCTGCATTTTTGGTAGTCACGTCAGGCTTGGCAGTAGTTGTTGGAGAAGCAGTGTCTGTGGTTGGTGCCGGTGTCATCATATCCATGTTGTAGAGGTAATACCAAGGGGGAGGGTACAGACTGCTAGGATCATAGATGTAAGAAGGCTGCTGAGCAGCATTAGCAATAGTTGTAGTAGGCGTAGTTGTAGTAGGCGTAGTTGTAGTAGGCGTAGTTGTAGTAGGCGTTTCAGGATTTGGTGACATGGGGCAGGTAAATGTAACTGGAGTCTCCCGCCAACTCATTGGCAGCACATAATTTCCATTCTGAAATAAGATTAGACAAACACAAGGCACGACACAAGCACCGCATTCAAAACTAATTTCTGGGACACCAATGCTTTTCTCAAAATGTTTCATCATCATGTTTGGAATAAATGAAAGATACTGGTTGAAGTTAAAAGCAATGATATACCTCTTGTATCACATAGCAGCCATCATAGGGAACAACTAATGCAAGTCCCAGTGCATTCTGCCGTATTGAGTAGCCGCAGGGTTCAGGCACCTGGATCAGAGGCAGAGGACGTGCATTGCCTGAGGGGGAGAAGATAGTTATTCTATAACAACCTGTTCTGTGCTTAGTTTTAAAATACTGTACATTTGTATTTTTGAACAAATATTCTACCCATGTCCAGCTGTAAGGCAGCAGCTCCAGGTCCCATGGCTTTAAATTTCATCTTGCTTTGGCCACAGTGCAGTGCAGGGTTCAGGTGCTTCCATGCTGCTTCATGTGCCATGTCATTCGCTAGCTGTGATGCCTGCTCAGACAGTCCTGAAAGAGGAGATGTTCAGATACAGTGTTAGTAATGGAGAATCATGCTGCAATATCATTAGGAGTAGTATGCTGTGCTAGCATGGAGTATGTCAGTAGCAGAACATTAACAGCCAAATCTTACCTGTGCCATCTGACTGAGCCAAATCAACATGCAACACTTCTTCATTTTCTGTGGCAGCAACAAAGGGGGATACTGGCTGGGAGTTAAGCTCTTTTCCATTAAAGAGAATGCTTCCTGTCCTTTCATCCATCACTATGGCCTCACCAACCACCCTGTTCTGTTTAGCTTTTTTGACTAGCCCTTGCCAGCGGAAGCAATCTAAACTAGGAACAAGAGAGCACAAGAGTAATATGACTGCCACAGTTTGACGTGACGTGCATCTCCTTCCATCTTCCCCTGCCATACTGACACAACAAACCCAGAGCAGGTGGAGAGCACTCTATTGTGAAGCAGGATAACCAAATCACTGCTTTTAATACTGGGCACTTTGGCACCAGGTAATCAATCAATTAGATGCATCTGTGTTAATTAGGCTCACAACAGGTGGGCCTTTGATGTCTGATTCCCCTGTTGTCCTCAGGTGCATGAAGTTAGCTCTGAACATGTATATGGTGTGAAATAGGACACATATCTGTTTCGTCATTTTTGCTGTCAGGTTATGTGAAAAATTCCCTTTGCCAGTGCATTTTATTACACTATGTAACAAAACCTTTTCATTCACATAAAGTCAGAAAAACAACAACATATGAATCAAAATGAATATGTATTTATACTAACGTTATACAAAAGTGACCACAAAAGATTAAGAAATAGTAGTTTTTTGAGGTTTATGATTGTTTCAGCCCCCAAATATAGCCTTCCATCAACTTGTCCAGTTATTCATCTTCTTTTTTCTGAGTTAATGAAAATTAAAATGTGCAAATTTGCCCATTTACACACTGCAGTGATGGTGCTTTGTGCTTTTCTTTATCTTTTCACTGTAATTTTAAGTTGTATTTTGTCAGGATCAATATTCCTGTAGGCATCTTCCAAGTATTATTACTCAGTTAAATTTTGATTCACATTTTTTGATATTTGGAAGTCATTTTGAATCATTTATGTTGTTGTGCCGTGTCCCAACCGGAATATCTATCAAATCCTTTTGATTCTGAAGAAATAGGTTAAAAAAAATCAACTAAATAAGATTTTATAGATAAGATAGAAATACTTATATCAAGTTTTTAATAATATTTTTCTTGAACTTTCTTTCTGTGAGTGACAATACATCTTTGGACGTTATGCACCGAAGAGTATATTCTGCCTACTGGGCCTATATTTAGATTCTGCTTTATTTTATATGTTTTATTTAAAATTATGATATATTTGTGTGTGTGTGTGTGTGTGTGTGTGTGTGTGTGTGTGTGTGTGTGTGTGTGTGTGTGTGTGTGTGTGTGTGTGTGTGTGTGTGTGTGTGTATTTGTACTAACCAAAATTATTAAGCTGTGAACATGTATTCAGAGCAAATAGTACGAATGCACATCAAATAATAGAAAGGATGTTTTACATTTTTTAAATTCTGTCTCAAAACTCATTTTATTCATGTAACAATGGCGAGGACACAAAAGTGGATAACTTTTGCAAAGACAAACAGTCACAACCAGGTTCATACGTTCTTCCACCATCACTGACAGCCTATTAACACACCCATTTTCAAAAGCTGTCAATGGTTTTCCAATGGGAACAGAGCAGTTGGCCATGCCATTTTTAAATGATGGTAAACAGTTGAGACATTAAATGTGTTTCAATTGTCCTCTCTGTTCTCTGATTAAATACAATGTTAGTAGGCTGTCAGTGTTGAAAGAAGAAAGTATTATCCTTATTTTAACAGTTTTTTGGCTTGCTACTCTTTTTCTCTTCTTTTTAACTTAAAACAAATCTGCAAGTCATTCCTTACATCAATATTTATTGACTTTCCTTTTGAACATTTCATGTTTTACTACTGATGTAATCTTTTCTTTATTCAGGATGAATAAGGTTTGATTCCCAGTAGTTTCAAGAATGGTTTCTGGTATCAAACCATACCCCCATCTAGTAAATCCAGTTTGAACAGTACTAGTCAAAAGTTCGGACACATCATCCCTCTATATGAACCATTATGCAGTCAGTAATATTTAGCCATGCTGACTACTTCAAGATCCTGAGACACAAAAAAAGAGTGAATAAAAATATACAGTAAATAGTAGGGGTTTGCATCTCTCCAATACAAGATGATCTGTTATGTATCTAGATACACGGGGTACAATCCGATTCAGGAACAATACATTTTAAAATGGAACGACTCCAAATGTCGATACACTGAAGGCTGCAGATTTCACTGTCCATAATATATATATATATGATTTTTTTTTTTTACTTATCTAAATGGTACAAAAAGATTTTGAACCAATGACTTATTTAAGACTGCTGCAGAAAACTTACTCTATCTACTGCTAGGATCAAGCTATAAAGTATCGTTAAATACATTGGACGCCCATCCGCTCTATATCTGTCTACAAATTTTAGAAACCCCCCAAAAAAGATTGAAAAATTGTTAAACCTGTTTTTTTTTTGTTTTTTTTTACATAAATGGGAGTGGAGTTTGCTTCACCCCGAGATGAAGTAAAGCCAATGTACTCAAAACATTGAACAAACATATCATAGCGGCTTAACTCAAATAACTTCCTGGAAAACAAATCTGTAAATGACAAAAAGCTAAACAACCATGCAATCTCTTTGCCACCTTTTGGAGAAATAGTGTAAGCCTAAACATGTTTTCTCTGAGCTGAAATTTGTAAAAGTAAGCACAGTGCTTTAAAAAAAGAACCCTAAAAATTCAATTTCCTGCACTCCAGAGTTCATTCTTGACTTATGATAATGCATTATGAATTAAGGGCTCAAGAAATGTAGAGTAAAATTGAGCACAGAATGAGGCAACAAGCTGAATCAGTCCTGTGTGAAGGGCACTGACATACTCCAGATGTTCTGCACTCTTTAGAGCATCAATATATTTACATTTATGGTCAGAAGAGCAACTGAAAGCTGGCAGCATTTACTTGGGCATCATGTCAGGACAATTTTCACTGTGCAATGGCAACAGCCTATTGTTTGGCAGGCAGCAAATTATGTTTGAGTTCTATGAGATGACTGCCATTTGTAGCACAACTTACTCTAGGTCCTAGGCACACTTTGGGTTTGAGGTTTCCTGGATTATAAATATTTTCTAAACGCAGCCTTGTCATGAACAGTAGTTTTGTGAAGCTTTTAGTGTACAGTTTGATTTGTCAGGTCTTGGTGAAAATGTCTCCCCAAGGCAAGCTTGGTCTCTAACATGCTAGTTAAATGTTTCCTGCAACTAAAATGTATGCTGGACATTAGTCACTTTTCAGTGATTCTTAGAAATTAGCCATTTGACCTTCAACTTTTGTCATCTTTGTGATGTCCCAAGTTCTAATTTGTAAAATTTCTACCATTAAGTGGATATACCTGGGGCATAGGCAAATAAAGCATTTGCATTAAGAATGACACTCATATGAGACCATGTTTAACGTAAAACACATTTATTGAACACTCAACCACACCAATCCCTGAAAGGCAAAGACAGTTATGATTGAGAAACTTTAAATTCATAAAGAGCCATTAATTCACACATTTACAAGTGGTCCTTACCATTTATGGTTCATTTTTTAGGTTGTAGGTTTTTCCAGTCAAATTGAGGATGGTCTTCACCTGTTGAGTGTAGAAACCTGGGCAAAAGGTGGCCAGTAGTGTATGCCTAGATGTGGGTGTGCTTGAGCCTGGAGTCCAGATTTGTAGCCAGTTTCAGGCATGTACTGGTCAGGGATTTTTCTAGCCCTGTTTGAAGTGTATGCAGCAAAGGGGAGGTCACTGTAAGGAAAATATGTAATAGTAGGGCCTGTAAAGCTGCTGCTAGGTTTTGTTGTACTGGAGCATGCTTTAGTCGTTGACACGGTAGTAGAAGAAGTTGAGGGAGTAGACACAGTTGTTGGTTTTGTTGTAGGACTTGGTTTAGCAGTGGTAGTGGTTGGAGCTGGAAGCTGAATAGTTTGCACTGGTTGTTGTGGCTCTTGGGGTTGTGAGGGCTTTCCATATAAATCCTGGATAACTTGGTTGTATGGGAATCCTGGAAATTGTGGTCCTGTATTGAAGGGATAATAAAGTTGGTAATGGGGCTTTTGTGGTTCTTGAGGAATCTTTGCTCCAGTAGTGGGTTTGGGTGTTGTAGTGGTCATCACTGGGAGATGGGGTCCTGTATTGAAGGGATAATACAATTGGTAATGGGGCTTTTGTGGTTCTTGAGGAATCTGTGCTCCAGTAGTGGGTTTAGGTGTTGTAGTGGTCATCACTGGGAGATTTGGAAGAGGGTAATGGTGATGATAAGGATAATAAGGATAGTGATAATGTGCAGGCAGCTTCATTGGAGGGGGTTTCTCTGCATTTTTGGTAGTCACGTCAGGCTTGGCAGTAGTTGTTGGAGAAGCAGTGTCTGTGGTTGGTGCCGGTGTCATCATATCCATGTTGTAGAGGTAATACCAAGGGGGAGGGTACAGACTGCTAGGATCATAGATGTAAGAAGGCTGCTGAGCAGCATTAGCAATAGTTGTAGTAGGCGTAGTTGTAGTAGGCGTAGTTGTAGTAGGCGTAGTTGTAGTAGGCGTTTCAGGATTTGGTGACATGGGGCAGGTAAATGTAACTGGAGTCTCCCGCCAACTCATTGGCAGCACATAATTTCCATTCTGAAATAAGATTAGACAAACACAAGGCACGACACAAGCACCGCATTCAAAACTAATTTCTGGGACACCAATGCTTTTCTCAAAATGTTTCATCATCATGTTTGGAATAAATGAAAGATACTGGTTGAAGTTAAAAGCAATGATATACCTCTTGTATCACATAGCAGCCATCATAGGGAACAACTAATGCAAGTCCCAGTGCATTCTGCCGTATTGAGTAGCCGCAGGGTTCAGGCACCTGGATCAGAGGCAGAGGACGTGCATTGCCTGAGGGGGAGAAGATAGTTATTCTATAACAACCTGTTCTGTGCTTAGTTTTAAAATACTGTACATTTGTATTTTTGAACAAATATTCTACCCATGTCCAGCTGTAAGGCAGCAGCTCCAGGTCCCATGGCTTTAAATTTCATCTTGCTTTGGCCACAGTGCAGTGCAGGGTTCAGGTGCTTCCATGCTGCTTCATGTGCCATGTCATTCGCTAGCTGTGATGCCTGCTCAGACAGTCCTGAAAGAGGAGATGTTCAGATACAGTGTTAGTAATGGAGAATCATGCTGCAATATCATTAGGAGTAGTATGCTGTGCTAGCATGGAGTATGTCAGTAGCAGAACATTAACAGCCAAATCTTACCTGTGCCATCTGACTGAGCCAAATCAACATGCAACACTTCTTCATTTTCTGTGGCAGCAACAAAGGGGGATACTGGCTGGGAGTTAAGCTCTTTTCCATTAAAGAGAATGCTTCCTGTCCTTTCATCCATCACTATGGCCTCACCAACCACCCTGTTCTGTTTAGCTTTTTTGACTAGCCCTTGCCAGCGGAAGCAATCTAAACTACGAACAAGAGAGCACAAGAGTAATATGACTGCCACAGTTTGACGTGACGTGCATCTCCTTCCATCTTCCCCTGCCATACTGACACAACAAACCCAGAGCAGGTGGAGAGCACTCTATTGTGAAGCAGGATAACCAAATCACTGCTTTTAATACTGGGCACTTTGGCACCAGGTAATCAATCAATTAGATGCATCTGTGTTAATTAGGCTCACAACAGGTGGGCCTTTGATGTCTGATTCCCCTGTTGTCCTCAGGTGCATGAAGTTAGCTCTGAACATGTATATGGTGTGAAATAGGACACATATCTGTTTCGTCATTTTTGCTGTCAGGTTATGTGAAAAATTCCCTTTGCCAGTGCATTTTATTACACTATGTAACAAAACCTTTTCATTCACATAAAGTCAGAAAAACAACAACATATGAATCAAAATGAATATGTATTTATACTAACGTTATACAAAAGTGACCACAAAAGATTAAGAAATAGTAGTTTTTTGAGGTTTATGATTGTTTCAGCCCCCAAATATAGCCTTCCATCAACTTGTCCAGTTATTCATCTTCTTTTTTCTGAGTTAATGAAAATTAAAATGTGCAAATTTGCCCATTTACACACTGCAGTGATGGTGCTTTGTGCTTTTCTTTATCTTTTCACTGTAATTTTAAGTTGTATTTTGTCAGGATCAATATTCCTGTAGGCATCTTCCAAGTATTATTACTCAGTTAAATTTTGATTCACATTTTTTGATATTTGGAAGTCATTTTGAATCATTTATGTTGTTGTGCCGTGTCCCAACCGGAATATCTATCAAATCCTTTTGATTCTGAAGAAATAGGTTAAAAAAAATCAACTAAATAAGATTTTATAGATAAGATAGAAATACTTATATCAAGTTTTTAATAATATTTTTCTTGAACTTTCTTTCTGTGAGTGACAATACATCTTTGGACGTTATGCACCGAAGAGTATATTCTGCCTACTGGGCCTATATTTAGATTCTGCTTTATTTTATATGTTTTATTTAAAATTATGATATATGTGTGTGTGTGTGTATTTGTACTAACCAAAATTATGAAGCTGTGAACATGTATTCAGAGCAAATAGTACGAATGCACATTAAATAATAGAAAGGATTTTTTACATTTTTTAAATTCTGTCTCAAAACTCATTTTATTCATGTAACAATGGCGAGGACACAAAAGTGGATAACTTTTGCAAAGACAAACAGTCACAACCAGGTTCATACGTTCTTCCACCATCACTGACAGCCTATTAACACACCCATTTTCAAAAGCTGTCAATGGTTTTCCAATGGGAACAGAGCAGTTGGCCATGCCATTTTTAAATGATGGTAAACAGTTGAGACATTAAATGTGTTTCAATTGTCCTCTCTGTTCTCTGATTAAATACAATGTTAGTAGGCTGTCAGTGTTGAAAGAAGAAAGTATTATCCTTATTTTAACAGTTTTTTGGCTTGCTACTCTTTTTCTCTTCTTTTTAACTTAAAACAAATCTGCAAGTCATTCCTTACATCAATATTTATTGACTTTCCTTTTGAACATTTCATGTTTTACTACTGATGTAATCTTTTCTTTATTCAGGATGAATAAGGTTTGATTCCCAGTAGTTTCAAGAATGGTTTCTGGTATCAAACCATACCCCCATCTAGTAAATCCAGTTTGAACAGTACTAGTCAAAAGTTCGGACACATCATCCCTCTATATGAACCATTATGCAGTCAGTAATATTTAGCCATGCTGACTACTTCAAGATCCTGAGACACAAAAAAAGAGTGAATAAAAATATACAGTAAATAGTAGGGGTGTGCATCTCTCCAATACAAGATGATCTGTTATGTATCTAGATACACGGGGTACAATCCAATTCAGGAACAATACATTTTAAAATGGAACGACTCCAAATGTCGATACACTGAAGGCTGCAGATTTCACTGTCCATAATATATATATATATATATGAATTTTTTTTTTTACTTCTCTAAATGGTACAAAAAGATTTTGAACCAATGACTTATTTAAGACTGCTGCAGAAAACTTACTCTATCTACTGCTAGGATCAAGCTATAAAGTATCGTTAAATACATTGGACGCCCATCCGCTCTATATCTCTCTACAAATTTTAGAAACCCCCCAAAAAAGATTGAAAAATTGTTAAACCTGTTTTTTTTTTTTTTTTTACATAAATGGGAGTGGAGTTTGCTTGACCCCCAGATGAAGTAAAGCCAATGTACTCAAAACATTGAACAAACATATCATAGCGGCTTAACTCAAATAACTTCCTGGAAAACAAATCTGTAAATGACAAAAAGCTAAACAACCATGCAATCTCTTTGCCACCTTTTGGAGAAATAGTGTAAGCCTAAACATGTTTTCTCTGAGCTGAAATTTGTAAAAGTAAGCACAGTGCTTTAAAAAAAAGAACCCTAAAAATTCAATTTCCTGCACTCCAGAGTTCATTCTTGACTTATGATAATGCATTATGAATTAAGGGCTCAGGAAATGTAGAGTAAAATTGAGCACAGAATGAGGCAACAAGCTGAATCAGTCCTGTGTGAAGGGCACTGACATACTCCAGATGTTCTGCACTCTTTAGAGCATCAATATATTTACATTTATGGTCAGAAGAGCAACTGAAAGCTGGCAGCATTTACTTGGGCATCATGTCAGGACAATTTTCACTGTGCAATGGCAACAGCCTATTGTTTGGCAGGCAGCAAATTATGTTTGAGTTCTATGAGATGACTGCCATTTGTAGCACAACTTACTCTAGGTCCTAGGCACACTTTGGGTTTGAGGTTTCCTGGATTATAAATATTTTCTAAACGCAGCCTTGTCATGAACAGTAGTTTTGTGAAGCTTTTAGTGTACAGTTTGATTTGTCAGGTCTTGGTGAAAATGTCTCCCCAAGGCAAGCTTGGTCTCTAACATGCTAGTTAAATGTTTCCTGCAACTAAAATGTATGCTGGACATTAGTCACTTTTCAGTGATTCTTAGAAATTAGCCATTTGACCTTCAACTTTTGTCATCTTTGTGATGTCCCAAGTTCTAATTTGTAAAATTTCTACCATTAAGTGGATATACCTGGGGCATAGGCAAATAAAGCATTTGCATTAAGAATGACACTCAAATGAGACCATGTTTAACGTAAAACACATTTATTGAACACACTCAACCACACCAATCCCTGAAAGGCAAAGACAGTTATGATTGAGAAACTTTAAATTCATAAAGAGCCATTAATTCACACATTTACAAGTGGTCCTTACCATTTATGGTTAATTTTTTAGGTTGTAGGTTTTTCCAGTCAAATTGAGGATGGTCTTCACCTGTTGAGTGTAGAAACCTGGGCAAAAGGTGGCCAGTAGTGCATGCCTAGATGTGGGTGTGCTTGAGCCTGGAGTCCAGATTTGTAGCCAGTTTCAGGCATGTACTGGTCAGGGATTTTTCTAGCCCTGTTTGAAGTGTATGCAGCAAAGGGGAGGTCACTGTAAGGAAAATATGTAATAGTAGGGCCTGTAAAGCTGCTGCTAGGTTTTGTTGTACTGGAGCATGCTTTAGTCGTTGACACGGTAGTAGAAGAAGTTGAGGGAGTAGACACAGTTGTTGGTTTTGTTGTAGGACTTGGTTTAGCAGTGGTAGTGGTTGGAGCTGGAAGCTGAATAGTTTGCACTGGTTGTTGTGGCTCTTGGGGTTGTGGGGGCTTTCCATATAAATCCTGGATAACTTGGTTGTATGGGAATCCTGGAAATTGTGGTCCTGTATTGAAGGGATAATAAAGTTGGTAATGGGGCTTTTGTGGTTCTTGAGGAATCTTTGCTCCAGTAGTGGGTTTGGGTGTTGTAGTGGTCATCACTGGGAGATGGGGTCCTGTATTGAAGGGATAATACAATTGGTAATGGGGCTTTTGTGGTTCTTGAGGAATCTTTGCTCCAGTAGTGGGTTTGGGTGTTGTAGTGGTCATCACTGGGAGATGGGGTCCTGTATTGAAGGGATAATACAATTGGTAATGGGGTTTTTGTGGTTCTTGAGGAATCTTTGCTCCAGTAGTGGGTTTGGGTGTTGTAGTGGTCATCACTGGGAGATTTGGAAGAGGGTAATGGTGATGATAAGGATAATAAGGATAGTGATAATGTGCAGGCAGCTTCATTGGAGGGGGTTTCTCTACATTTTTGGTAGTCACGTCAGGCTTGGCAGTAGTTGTTGGAGAAGCAGTGTCTGTGGTTGGTGCCGGTGTCATCATATCCATGTTGTAGAGGTAATACCAAGGGGGAGGGTACAGACTGCTAGGATCATAGATGTAAGAAGGCTGCTGAGCAGCATTAGCAATAGTTGTAGTAGGCGTAGTTGTAGTAGGCGTAGTTGTAGTAGGCGTTTCAGGATTTGGTGACATGGGGCAGGTAAATGTAACTGGAGTCTCCCGCCAACTCATTGGCAGCACATAATTTCCATTCTGAAATAAGATTAGACAAACACAAGGCACGACACAAGCACCGCATTCAAAACTAATTTCTGGGACACCAATGCTTTTCTCAAAATGTTTCATCATCATGTTTGGAATAAATGAAAGATACTGGTTGAAGTTAAAAGCAATGATATACCTCTTGTATCACATAGCAGCCATCATAGGGAACAACTAATGCAAGTCCCAGTGCATTCTGCCGTATTGAGTAGCCGCAGGGTTCAGGCACCTGGATCAGAGGCAGAGGACGTGCATTGCCTGAGGGGGAGAAGATAGTTATTCTATAACAACCTGTTCTGTGCTTAGTTTTAAAATACTGTACATTTGTATTTTTGAACAAATATTCTACCCATGTCCAGCTGTAAGGCAGCAGCTCCAGGTCCCATGGCTTTAAATTTCATCTTGCTTTGGCCACAGTGCAGTGCAGGGTTCAGGTGCTTCCATGCTGCTTCATGTGCCATGTCATTCGCTAGCTGTGATGCCTGCTCAGACAGTCCTGAAAGAGGAGATGTTCAGATACAGTGTTAGTAATGGAGAATCATGCTGCAATATCATTAGGAGTAGTATGCTGTGCTAGCATGGAGTATGTCAGTAGCAGAACATTAACAGCCAAATCTTACCTGTGCCATCTGACTGAGCCAAATCAACATGCAACACTTCTTCATTTTCTGTGGCAGCAACAAAGGGGGATACTGGCTGGGAGTTAAGCTCTTTTCCATTAAAGAGAATGCTTCCTGTCCTTTCATCCATCACTATGGCCTCACCAACCACCCTGTTCTGTTTAGCTTTTTTGACTAGCCCTTGCCAGCGGAAGCAATCTAAACTAGGAACAAGAGAGCACAAGAGTAATATGACTGCCACAGTTTGACGTGACGTGCATCTCCTTCCATCTTCCCCTGCCATACTGACACAACAAACCCAGAGCAGGTGGAGAGCACTCTATTGTGAAGCAGGATAACCAAATCACTGCTTTTAATACTGGGCACTTTGGCACCAGGTAATCAATCAATTAGATGCATCTGTGTTAATTAGGCTCACAACAGGTGGGCCTTTGATGTCTGATTCCCCTGTTGTCCTCAGGTGCATGAAGTTAGCTCTGAACATGTATATGGTGTGAAATAGGACACATATCTGTTTCATCATTTTTGCTGTCAGGTTATGTGAAAAATTCCCTTTGCCAGTGCATTTTATTACACTATGTAACAAAACCTTTTCATTCACATAAAGTCAGAAAAACAACAACATATGAATCAAAATGAATATGTATTTATACTAACGTTATACAAAAGTGACCACAAAAGATTAAGAAATAGTAGTTTTTTGAGGTTTATGATTGTTTCAGCCCCCAAATATAGCCTTCCATCAACTTGTCCAGTTATTCATCTTCTTTTTTCTGAGTTAATGAAAATTAAAATGTGCAAATTTGCCCATTTACACACTGCAGTGATGGTGCTTTGTGCTTTTCTTTATCTTTTCACTGTAATTTTAAGTTGTATTTTGTCAGGATCAATATTCCTGTAGGCATCTTCCAAGTATTATTACTCAGTTAAATTTTGATTCACATTTTTTGATGTTTGATTTGATTCAGGAACAATACATTTTAAAATGGAACGATTCGGTTCGATGGGATATGAAACAATCTGACTGTTCTTTGTTTAAAGTAGACATTCATTTTACATTATAAATTAACATAAGTCAATCCTATAAATGTGGCATTCCTTACCTTCAAATATATATTTTATAAAAGACCAGGGAACAATTATTTGTGTTATTTTTGTTACTTTTGACATGTATGAGTTAAGAACCATGTCATTGCGTTTATTACTGTAACACATTGAATACTTTGCAAAGCCCCCCTGACAATGAAAATGTAATATTCAATCTTCATTATTGGCCCAAATTAGAGCCAAATAAACTAGTAAAGGAGGTGAAAGAAATAAAACATTGAGTTATGTGTAGGCTCACATCAGAGAATAAACTGCTGAGGTAGAAAATTACACAATTTAAAAAGACACCACTTTTGTCCGACATCAATCAATTTGTAATGTCATAAGTGCTGAGCCAACACAAGAGAGTTCAGGCAAAATCTGTATCCAGCCTGACATTTCAAGTCAAACTTCAAAACCTGTAAATATAATTTTAATTTTTGAAACGGACAGATGAGTATTTATTTTAATGCAGCTTTACTCCTCTCTCACTATGGACTGACGTGCTGTGAATTGGAGCAGGATGACACCCAGAGGTGTTTGCTATAGATAGGTTTGTCTCACTTTATTATACGAAGATGCTGGAACTTTGTTCTCAATTATAATGTAAAAACCAGCAGATCGTTCAGGCTTCAGATCTGTGCTCATACTGTGTCTTAGTGCCGCAGCAGTGCACTTTTAAACACTGCTTCAACGTCAGTTTGGTCTGGTCCTAACCCCTAGTAAATAGTGTATTGAGGTGCACTGCTACCAGTCAGCTGTTGACTTTTCTACTTGACAGTTTAAAAGTGACAAATTACACCTAAATGTTAATTCAGTTTTCACAAATAACTTACCATCAACTTTACTTTTGACAGATAGTCAAGTCCTTTCAGTCAAGCTTTTGCACACAAGGACTACATCATAATCGTTGTGCCTGCTTTCAAATGTTAGATTCAACCATTGTGTCATTTTACTTGAGGCTCTCAAAATGCCATGAGTTTAATTTTGGCTATCCAAAAGGTCAGTGTGTAAAATGAAATTTGTCCATTTCTCAGTGGATCATTGTTTGCATTTCTCCACAAATTTTTGTCCAGTGTTACATTCCAATATTAAACTTTTTTTTTTGCATCCGAATAGCCTTCAAGTTTTGAGACTTTTCAGTATTGACCATCAACCTCATCTACACACAGACACACCCCTAAGAGCACCAGCGTTTCTTCACCAACATCCAATAAATTTCAGCAAGTAATCAATGATCGGACACTGCCACACGAGTTGTTCAAACCATTTATTACAACTGTTCAGCATTGCATTAGGCTAAACTGAATGACGAGGATCAAGCACACGTGGATAATGCCAATATGGATATTGATGAAAATTTGGGGGATCATATGATTTCACCAGTTTCGGTTGAGGGTCAGTTCTCTGAGTTGTCGTGGTTGTAGTTGGTGTCGCGTCTTTCGGGAAGGAGACAGGGGACCAGTTAAAGGGATTATATGGAAAAACGTATGGCATTTGTGGTGGAAACTGTGGTGACTGTGGATTAGCTTTAGTAGTGAGTTTGGTGGTACTCGCAGGTGTGGTGGTACTCGCTGGTGTGGTGGTCATTGGCAGAGGCCATTGAGGAGACCGGTGATACGGATTGAGGAAAACTGGGTGGTAGCGAAAGTAAGGGTTGATATGGGCAGGAACTGTGGCTACTGGCTCTGCAGCAGGACTTGATTTAGTGGTAGTTGGTGAAGTTGTCATGACAGGAGGAGGTTTAAGGAGGTAGGGATGAAAATGGAAGAAATTAGGAAGTTGTGGAAATTTGGACATTTCAGGTTTCTTGGTAGTAGTAGCCATTGTAGATTCTACCACTGATGGGTACTGATAAGGTTGTAAGAAAAAGGGTGGGGGAATCGGGTGATTTGATAAATATGGGTTCTTGCCGCTGTATGGCACCTGAGGGTATGATGGTGGGTTCCCGGATGTCTCGGGGGCAGGGCTTTGTGTGGCAGCAGTTGTGGGAGCAGGAGCTGCAGGTTTGGGGCACCAAAGTGAGACTGGAATTCCCTGCCAACGCATTGGTAGCACATAATATCCAGCCTTTGGAGAAAGACCACAGAAAGTGTCAAACCAGTTAAAAGGTTATACTATTGAATGCATAAGTGACATTCTGATGTAGCAACTTCTTGCATATTTGCTTTCAGGAAATAAGGATATATCTATATATACACACACCTCTTGGACCATATTGCAGCCATCATATGGAACCAACATTACAAGTGCAAGGGAGTTCCTCTGCATACTGTAGCCACAGGTTGAAGGGACCTGGGACAGAGCCATTGAAGTTGCATTTCCTGTGGGAAAAAAATGCACACAAATATTACTAGTGCGTCATTATACAGATAATCAAGAACATGTTTTTCCATGATTATTTTGTCATAAGAAATGCACAAGTACAAGCAAAATTAATGAGTGAATGCCTTTTAGCCACTGCAGTTTCAGGGTCCCGGTAGGCCTATTGTGAATATAGGCTCACTATCACAGCTTACTGTAACAGTTAACAGCAATCCTTTAGTAACACTTATATTTTTCTTAAAATGAGGAGTAAAACTAGAAAAGGCCACTATTACAACTTGTAGACTGTTACTTAAACCTTGCTCCACTGCAAACCCTGACGCTTGTGGTCCAACAGCTCTGAACTTCATCTGGTCCCCACCACACTGCAGAGAAGGTGCCATGCGCTTCCATGATGCTTCTCTGTTACTGGCATCTTGTGTTTGGCCTTTAAACCAGCCTGATGAGCAAAAACAAAGTTAGAGGGTAACAACCAGTACTAAACACAACTCAGCATGGCAAACTGAGGAGTTATGGCGATGTAGTTTTGAAATTTACTGGATTACACATGCAACTCAGGATATGCTAGTCAGGCAAACTCAAGAAGACAAAAACAAAACAAACAAAAAAAACAGGTCATGCAGTTAAACTGTTTCGTTTCCTACCTGCAAAGTCCGCTTGATAAGCAGTGTCATCCTCCACAGAAGCGTTTGAAGATGATTTGTTCTCGTCTATGACTTGAGACGAGAGGCTTGATCCTTTCTCAAATACTTTCCCGAACACTATTTTCCCCTCTTGGACACTTATCGTTCTGGCTGCATCCGCTTCTTTTCGCCTGTCCGTTTTCCTCAGTCGGTAACAGTCTATCATCTGCGCCAAATAACATGTTAGAATAACAGCTACGACCAAGTAAATCGTGAAGTTTTTCCTTTTTCCTTTACGTATCATTCTGTTCTGCCTGTGACTCCTGGAAATGTTACAAGCTGCTTTGGCACAGCTACTTAAGTTGTAACGTGTCCTGCCGGCAGCTACAGCAGGTGCTGAATCAACCAATCACAAGCTGAGATAGGTAGGCCAATTGATTTTTCCCTAATCATTATGCATTGGTTCCACCTTTGTGGCCTACAATATCAAGGTTTCCACAAGGTCATGAGACAGCAGAGGAGAAAAAGCAAGCTTATGGACTCCAAATGTCGATACACTGAAGGCTGCAGATTTCACTGTCCATAATATATATATATATGATTTTTTTTTTTTTACTTATCTAAATGGTACAAATGGTACAAAAAATGTTTGACCCAATGACTTATTTAAGACTGCTGCAGAAAATATTTACTGCTAGGATCAAGCTATAAAGTATCGTTAAATACATTGGACGCCCATCCGCTCTATATCTATCTGTCTACAAATTTTAGAAACCCCCCAAAAAAGATTGAAAAGTTTTGTTAAACCTGTTTTTTTTTGTTGTTTTTTTTTGTTTTTTACATAAATAGGAGTGGAGTTTGCTTGACCCCCAGACGAAGTAAAGCCAATGTACTCAAAACATTGAACAGCGGCTTAACTCAAATTCAAATAACAAATATCTGTAAATGACAAAAAGCTAAACACAACCGTGCAATCTCTTTGCCACCTTTTGGAGAAATATTGTTAGCCTAAACATGTTTTCTCTGAGCTGAAATTTGTAAAAGTAAGCACAGTGCTTTAAAAAAGAACCCTAAAAATTCAATTTCCTGCACTCCAGAGTTCATTCTTGACTTATGATGATGATAATGCATTATGAATTAAGGGCTCAAGAAAAGCTACTAAATGTACCATGAGCTGAGGTTGTTTTGTCAACTGCTTAATTTGAAGCTCAACAAGTGCTGAGATGTAAATGGAAATTTGAACACTTACATTTCCATGACAACTGGACAAACTCCATCTGCTGATGACACTCCAGAACAGCGACTAAATTGACTTTAAGGTGAGATTGTTTTGTCTATTTCTTGGTTTTATAAACTGTCTTTCATGTCTCCAAATCCACCTTAAAAGATTCCTGATTTTTGGCATCCCGGTTTTCAAACATTTTTAATAACAAATACAAATAAATAATACTGAATAGCCAAGTTCACATACTGAGAGAATCTACTTTGGAGATATTAAAGAAATAAATTTAGATTAAATCCAACTAAATCTGATTTGTTTGTTTGTTTGTTTCAGGATCTCCCTTTCTGCAGACCAAGTTAAGGGAGTGTACAGTCAGCACTGTATCGATAATTGCATGTATAATGGGTTTTTAAATTTTATTTTCATTATTATTATTATAACCAGTCAGCCAGCAGCTGGCAGTAGGTAGGCTAGTGCACTTACACATTCCTGAAGACAATTATTTCATCTCCAAGGTTACTGACAACAAGCCTTGACAAATATTTGACTAGCACTGAGGTGAGTGTATATGTAACCTGGCATCAACTGATTCTTTTGCTACTTTTTGTGTGCTGTTTTACTGTATATTTAAAACTGGAAGCTTAGCTGGGGACAAGCAGTATTGCTTCATCTTATTTTAAATAAAGCATTACTTTTGCATTTTATTGTCAAATTGGCCTTTCTATGTCTCCTGTTCTATCTTTTAATGGTATATTTTAGAGAGACGTATGGTTGAGAGGCTGGCTTTAAAGTCTTTAATATGTTTTTGTCTCTTTTTCATTGAATGGCTTCCTAATCTATCCACTGTAGTCAATTCTTTAACAGCAGATAAACTTTGCACAAGAAGTGAATGCTGTTATTCTGTCCTGGAAGACAACTTCACACCTGCAGTCAGCAGGATAAAGAAAAAGATGAGCTTTCCATGTGAGTCTGCTGCATGCATAAAGAAAAATAAATCATGAGGGGAAAAAGCAGAATATTTAAGGGACTGTCTTATTCTGGCTTACTTCTTTTAGTGGGACTTAATTTAAGGACACAACAGTCGCTTTTGTTTTACCATTAGGTGCCTCTGCTACTTCATTAGATCTCAGTGAGCCGCTCTGTGTCCTGGATGACCATGTAAGACAGATCAAGTATTAGAAATGAATCAATTTTCCTTCTCACTCCCAATGTTTTAATCAAGAATCATGGAGTTTATTAATGAATTATTTTCTTTATTTGATTTGTGTTTTTATCTGAGACTGGTAAGAGGACACATGAGGGCTGTCCACCGTCTGTCAGTGACCCACCCCCCCATTGTATCGGAGCAGCAGGAGTCCTGAGGTACAATCGTGAGTCTGACAACCACAGACTAAATTTAGCAACCATTCCTCCAGCGGTACGGAGATTGAATTTCTACTTATTGTTATCTACAGAAATATTGATTTTCAGTATTTTACTAATTAGCTGGCTTTAAAACTGTCTTGCCCAGTCCCAGCCTCCATCAAAGTATTCAGTAAAATGCGAGTATTGCGGGGGAAAGGCCAGACCTTCACTGGATCTAGCATGGACAGAGGGGATTCAGGTGGGACATATGTTGAATGTAAACAAACACCCCCAGTGTAGCTCATGTGGTGCGGCACTCTTTGCATTTTTTTTTCTCTGTGTGTGTCCTTTTCGCCAACTCAGGCACTCCCACTCTTCTGCTGTGCCTGGCGTGAGCAGCTGTATAAAATGCTGGTGAAGCAGAGATGTTTGGTTGAGGGGAGATGTGAACTGGGGACTAGCATTATGAGAACAGGGGAAGAAAAGCCAAACACCGAGTTAGAGGAGCTGCTCTTCCAAGGCAGGGAGATGGAGGATCACAACACGTTTATTGTGGACTTACCAAGTGGACTTGGGTACAAATGAGTATATTTTAAACGTTTTCACCTTTCTATCAAATACATAGAAAAACAAAGCACTGATGCCAAGAGCAATGTGACCTATATCTTTTCTCAGAGAACAATCAGAACTGAGGATTGAGGAAGATTCCTCAGTTCAGCTTCCTACAGCAGACACCTGTGAGTACCTACTGAGTGAGGAACATACACATACACACAATTTTAAATCTGTTCATCCGGTAAATAACAGAAATTCATTTTGAAACAAAGAAAGTGGACCTTAAATAGCTTTGTAAGACTAATACAGTTATCTTTTTGCTATTGTTTAGTTGCCCTGACGTCAAATGTCCTCAGCTTTCGGCTCTCTTGTGCTCCAGGAGACAGATGCTTGACAGTGTATCCTGAAAACACGACTGAAAACACTTTGAAAATAAAAGAGGAAGAGGCGCAGGTGTTGGCCCATTTTTGTGACCACAAGGCATTTCAATTTGGCTTATGTCATCATCAGGTATCCATGAGACTAAACTGTTTGTCTAATTACAGTCAACACTAACACTGACATAATTATTCAACACTGACACCAAAAAATATTCAGTTTCTTTCAATAGAAGCCATAATCTGTAATATACAACAGGGTTCAACAATTAATTTCAACCAAGGATTTTTAAGGATTTTTCATTGGAGGGCCATAAAGCGGTGCAGTGGAAAGACTGTATTTCTAGTGTATTTATTCTTCTTCTTATGGTTGTATCTGCAAGCAGATGTCATTTTACTACTCATAAATGATGGCAGAACAATTTCAGCTTATTTTAATAGTCATTTGATTGAAAATGAGTCATACACAAATGTATGTTTTGTACTGCACTTTGAGACTAGAGACGTACTCTGTTATGCACACACAGTGGCCTGCTTCATTCACTGTTGACTGAATGTACCATTGTTATCGTTGTTGTTGCCTTAGGATAAAATAGTGTCAACACTATTTCTGTTCAACTGCCACCTATTTATGTGTGAAAAATAAATCTGTCATGGCCAAATAGACTAAAGTTATGGAATTCAAACATTATTATTCAATTCCTGGTAGGTTTATTAGTTGTAATTTCAGCATCATGCATTGTTCATATAGCATGGTGCAACCATGGTATTAATGCCTCTCCTCTGGTGGGGAAACAATAGAAGTAACATAATGATTTGGATTTACACAAGCATTGTAAATATTTTGTTACCTACAGTAGATTTGAGATGAATTATGTGGAGGTTTTGATGCAAATTATTAGTCAAAATTCCAGCTTTTGTCAGGAGGCACTGTTTGCCTACAACTGATAAACAATGTTAATATTGCCCCCATGTGGCCAAACTGTGTCTGATCAATTCACAAAGCATATAATTTAGATATTTTAAGTATTATTTCTGATATTTATGAGCATTGCATGCAACATGACATATAAATATGTATTTAATATTTGTTCACAGGATGATGGAGGATTTCTACAGAAGTATTATTCCAATGGCATGAAATTTCTCACCCTGTTCCCTGACAGCTCTGCTCAGGTCTTGTATCCACTCAGATGAAATATAATAATGTTTTATATTTTTATCATAGATTTTCATTTAGTTTTGGCATGAAGATCAAAAGTCTATACAGAATTGTGCGATGCAATTTGTAGTCTTTAGTGGGTGGTGTTCCCATCCTTATCGTCATGGCAACAGTTATCCCTCAGGCCTCTTGGCTCTTGTTATCGTGGTCACCAAAGAGAGTGGAAGGGTCTGCATCGTGTATGATGACAGCCATGCACCCAACCGACCAATCAGAGCCATGTTCCAGTCTGATGGCAGGGCGACATGTTACTACAGCAATGGAAACATATGGTACAGAGCAACGTATATTATCATTTCAATATTTGATATGTATGATTATTATATTGGCGATAAATATAGTAATACAGTAGCATAATTAATTTTATTTAATTATTTCGTCTTTAAGGGAATATAAATTGGGCTATTTAATATTTCATGACTAAAGTGACTGAGTTGTAAGTAAATTTCATAATATCCATTGCCATCCATGTGCTGATAGACAATAGCAATGACCTATAGTGTGTGTTATGCATGTGTGTGTGTGTGTGTGTTCATGTTGCAGGCTGACCTTAGACAGATCAGGCGGTCAGTGTTTGGATGAGACAGGTGTAAGAGTACGTCGGTGGAGCTGGAGCAATCTGAACCTTTCTCCCACTCCTCTGCTTCCTGTCTTCCTGTCCCTCAATAAAACTGTTGGGGTCCGAGTCCTTGGCAAGGAACAAGTATTTGTCTCGTTCCTGGCAAGAGGTCAACAGGCAAAGTTCAGTGTGGGCACCTGCTGTTCTCAGGTAATGATGATCTATTTCTATTTTACACTAATTTCTGCAGACCTACACAGTCTATATAAACCCTTGTGCACTAAACCTTTTTGAACTTGTGTGTCCATGAAAAGCTTCAAAGATTTATGGTACAATACAATAAGTCACATTATTTCATAGTAGAAACTGTGCCTCTGGGTTTAATAAATGCTACTCCACACAATGTGCTTGAATGCCTTTTGAAAAGTTAACTTTTTTTCCAGTGTAAATGTACAAGTGATAGGCCTACTGTGGGAAAATCAATATTGAAAGAAGAGGTCTTAGTGCTGGCAGCCAGGATTAAAATCCACATGGCCATTCAGGATCTTCACCAGCGCCTGACAGCGCACTCACATCCCCAGCTGCTGAAGACCACACTGGCCCCCAGCCTCCATGTTTTTGCCCAAAAACTTCTGAAAATCAGTGCTAATGTGATGATGACTGAGAGTGACAAGGCTTTTATCCATAAGTGCCTTCAGGATTATGTCTGATGTATCTGTAATAAAGAACGCTGTGACATATTGACAGCAGCTCTGCAGTCATAATGAGGGCACAGAGGAATAAAGTTATACCACAGTCGAGTTAAAAAATCTTTTAAGTTTTGATTTTTAGACTTAGGTTTTAGTTCAGTAACTAAAGGCAAATGATATCAGTATATTAGTACTTGTGTTTTAACATTCTTATCTCTTAGCGCCCATACAAAACCAAAGTTGCAGCTCTTTCTAAGCAATTTATCAGCTGTTCGTGGGATTTTAGGAGGTACAATGAATTTCATGCTGTTCTTCACCTATGGATGGTGCTGCATTTGAGATCATGTCCTGTGGTTCCAATGAAAATACAAAACCTCTCCATTTCATGCAAAGATGCAAAATTTGAAGTGTTTATTCTTGTCAGCAAAATAAGCCAATTGGATGTAGCCCTAATTTTACTGTCTTGCACTGTACTGCATGTCTAATCTGTTTCAGATCTGTAATGAGATCAGCATAGGGCCTCAGCTCTTGCTAATTAAATTAAGTTGAGCAGATGGCTTTAAAATGGCACTAACAGCACTCAAGACTTAACTAGAATCAAGCAGGTTATCTGCTTAAAGAAAAACGAACAGCAGGATCTTTAAGCTATTCAGCAGATTTTCTTTAACTGAACTATCTCAAATCATGAGGGGACAACTGGTGAGAGTTGTCATATTATCCACTTCAGCGCACTGTCCCTTTGAAGACTCAAATGCGTTTATATTTAACTCATTTAGGATTAATTTCCATCAGAGTCAAGGATCAGTAAACCTCAACACCACAACGCTACTTCACAGTTAAATAGTTACAATATGTTTTATTAATTGTCTTAGCTTCCTCCAAGTTCTGTAAATATAAAAATTATTCAGAAATCATACCAAGACACAATTCCCCAATGTTATTTTCACAACAGTGATGAACAGATTTTAGGTGTTGCATTTTCTACATGGCTTAGCTACTTTTACAACAAAAAACTTAAAATTCTACGTTTGGCTCAGTGGTACAAATGACTATTTTTTATTCACATATATCATTAATATGCAACAAGTTAAAGACTAAGAATTCATGTTAAATCTCTTCTTATGGGACCAACTGATGTCACCTGGATGAAATCTGCAGTAGTATGAATAGTACAAGAAAATGACAGAATGGCTGGCACCGTAGCCATGGATCCCACTCTTGCGTCAGGGGCGGGACGTCTCTAAGGGGCAAGGTGAAGAGTGATGGGGGCATCCAGTCTGTGCTAGCAGTCTTCCTGCCTTCAGCGCAGACCTTCATAAACATCACTTCACAGCCCAGTGAGAAACCCACCTCAAACCTATACAGGAGAAGAGGGAGGGCAGATTATAAGAAGAACATTTCACTGGAAAATACATCTCACTTGTAATAAGAAATATATAAACTCAGAGGACTGCATTGTTTCATGAACACAACTGAACTTACATGGAGGGGCTTTTAGCTCCAGCCGGTAGGTGAAGAGTAGGGTTAGGAATGGTGGTGTGGTCTTGTGTTCATGTGAACGTTCATTTTCATCTCATTGTCCAGGATTTGCACAAGCTGCTGCATGGAGGGCAGATGACCTGACTCCAGTTTTGACCACACTGGCACATCTGTAGAAAAACAACACTCAATTTACACATTCTCCACACGACTTATTACAAAGATGCCTACAAATCTTATTAGCTTCAATCTGAGAGGTAATTATATAAAATAGCACTACAGGTTGTAGAAAATGTTATTGTTACCATATTTCCTTTATTATAGCTCTGTAAGTCCATATTGAGAATCATAAACTCACCATTTAATGTGATTTCAAAAGCTCCTGTGGACATTAACTGGTTTTCAATCATGTTACTGAGGAAGAACACCATCATGCAGGCATATATCTGCAAGAAGCATGAGAGGAATTGAGTTAGATGGTTCTGCAAGGTTAAAAGGTTTCAAAACAAACTTCTTTTTTTTTAGCTGGTCTCCAGTTTTCTTTGCATGATGCTTGCTCAAAGGATCACAAAAAGATACAGATACAGATAAAGATACAGTTTTAGTATTACAACAATAAGGACAAATGTCCACAGACTAAAGCTGATGCTCTATTGACACATTAACTTGAGTTTGTTTCAATAAACGTCAAAGTGATGAGAAACAATTCAAAATTACGTTCATTTTAGTTAAAAACACCAATCAGTAGTTGAAAGGTTGCTTATAAAAAAATACATTTTTGTCAGGATTAGCCATCACAGCAACAAACACCTTACAATGTCTTAAAATTGACAATTTGATTTTTGAAATTTGTAGGGTACATCTCAGCTAGCACTGTTAATGAGCCCAACTGATACATCAGCAGGCAAATACTGCCACAATGATTTGTTTTTACAACTTTATTTTTGTCTCAATACAGATATCAATTTAAAACAACCCCTATCATTTGTGCTTTACTTTTAAAGTGGACAATATCAATCGTTTTTCCGCACACAGATTAGACATTAGGGTAGTGAGCCGAGTTTGAATTTTGATCAGTGTGTGTAAAAAGTAACCTATAAACAGGTTTTCTGGTACATTTGTTTTGTTTCCTCTATGGCAACACTTGCTTTCTCGCTGCAGTTTGTATTTCAGTCAGAAATGGACTCATTGTGTGTGACGTATACACACTGTCTCACACAGAGCAGTTCTTATTAGTTGATGAGATTAGGGAACAGTGAGATTATGATGTGGCAAACTATAAGGACTGGGAGTCGGTGAGAACGCATTTGTTTTCTCAAGGCCTTTGATTCTTTGATCGTTGTTAGAATGTGAGGAGAATTTCACCAAATATTATCGAAAATAATTCTGTAAATATACTTAAACCTGCTTTAAATGCACACACAAAATAGGAGACCCTCACAGTAGCTCTGTTATCAACCAGGTTGGGGCTTAGATAAAACAAGCTGATTTATTAGCAAATCAAGTCCAAGCCAAATGCTTACTAAGCCTTTAGCTATTCTGTATGCAAATGCAGCATGTTCTGTCAGTTATCCATTTGGCTACCATACCACAATACCCTTTATCAGCCTCAGCTTTCTGTTAAAACACAACAATAGCCCAACAGGTATCTTCATCTGCAGATATGCAATGTAAACAATGATTGGCCATTCTCCCTCTGAGCCTTTGGCATGTAACCTTAACCCTGGGGATAACTGATCCAAGCCAAACAATACTCAACACCACAACCTGAAGACCTAGAATGAACAGCTAATGAAATCCCATGGGTTTGAGTTTTACTTGGCAGTGTGTATGAAACTGTATTAGAAACAAAGCCAAACTAAAGCCCATGCTCCTACATTTCTATGTTTAAGCTGTGTTTCTGTGTGATATGGGTAGTGATTACCCACTAAACAAATGCTCAGTGGCATCAACCCTGACTCCGCCCTTTCACACACAGTTACACAGACACTACAGTGAAACAGTGAAAGTGCCCTCATGGGCTGAGAGCTGTACTCACTCCTATAGGTGCAGGAAACCTTACCTTATTCCCCTGGCCCCACTCCCAGATGCCTGGGGCTTGCATACCGAAAAGGGCGAATGGGTCCTTGCCGATAATAATCAGCCCAATCACCAGCAGTTTGAACACAGACAGGAAGGAAGCAAAGTGTCTGAGGGAATAAAACATCAAACTGGTTTTAAAAAACAATTTCTGGACATTGCATCATAAAGTAAACTAGTCAAATTAGTCCAAAGCTCTGCAGATATATCATACGTATCCCATATATGTGACCCTGTATACAAAATGTCTTGAGGTAGATTGGTAATGTTGGTAATTGGTATGAAACATATGAAATAATTTTTAATATTGAATGTTTGTATGGAATATAAACAACATATTTCAAGGTTAAAAAAATAACGCATGTTAAGCCTGGTCCTGATAAAATTGACACTGCAACACATCTGATAAATCTGCTTGACATTTATGATACATTTTAAAATAGCTTTTCATCCGTGAAATCATTTTACAATATTAAGTGCACCTTGTCAGGAAGGAAAAGAGAAAGGTGTGGCCTCAATTTATACAAATAAAACTTCACTTTGTAAAAAAAGGAATTCAAGCTGTGTCTACTGTGCCGGCATAACTATTATCCATTTCATTTCAGCGGAAAAAATATATCTCCTGGCTTCCTCCCTCACAACTAGTTATTAAACATTTCTACAGCGGTCAAGACTCTGCAGGGAGGGAAAAAAGACCTGAAAATAATAAACTAGGATTTGACTCGAACTGTCACACCTTCAGCCTGCATCCTGTTTACTCTGGTTTGATTATCCTTTAAAACTCTAATGTGTGTAACTCGTTCAACAATAAACTGTCAGGGGATATTACCTCACTCCAGTGAGTAAGCCAGAGATGCAGAAAAAATTCAATGAAAACACTGGCCGGAGAACTGGAAGCCTTCAATACTATCTCAAGTCTTTAATAGAGCAAATCTCTAGAGTGTTTATTAAGAGTTCAACTGATGAGGTCCTGAGGGTCTCGGTGACACCACGCCTTTAACTACAACACCTGGGATTACTGCACAAAGCAGTCTTACATCGAGACTTGGCTTGCACATTTACCATCCAGTGATACCTCACAAACCCATTTACTATTACATGAAAATTAGACAATGATTGTCTGAATTAAATTCTAGTCTATAGATGTAACAGTGCACAAAATAGCTCTCCATGTTTCACATTGGGCGGGGCTGAGCCCTCCGTTTGTACTGCACCAGGGCTGTGCGATATGATGATATGCTGTGTGCAGTACATACGGAGGGCTCAGCCCCGCCCAATGTGAAACATGGAGAGCAGAGTAGAGTAGCAACACCTTAAATGAGCAAAATGCAGCAGAGACTGTGTTTATCTATGTTATTTACCTCGATTATGTGCAATTGTTTCATTATTGTTCAGTGTCAAAAGTATCTCCCCTGAATTTGTAGCACAAAGTTTTAATTTAGTCCACAAAGTATTTGATTGTTTCATTGTTGAAATACATACATGACTTCCCATTATCCAGGAATATACTGGTGGTAGCCCAAATGATACATGAATGAATGTGTGCCTTTGACCCACATTTCATGAGTTTTAGGGCCAGTAGTTTCATCTAAGTCCATAAAACTACCAAGGACAAATCCACGGCCAGATAAGCCCAACTGCCTGAGAATTCCATTTCCTCAGTCAAACCACAGCTAATCCTGGCGGCTCTCAGGCTGCTTCAATAAAGCTGGATATAATCCACTTGTAACAAGGCAGATACAACAAACCGCCACTCGCACCCTTGAATCTGCCAGTAGCTTGCTCCTCTGGGCTCGCAGCACTAAGCTCCGCACCATGGTGGATCGAGCCTTCTGCTCTGCTGTACCAGGCTGGTGAAACAGCCTTCCTAACCATCTGAGGGCAGCACAGACCCTAGTCTCTTTAAAAGGCCTAAACTATTCAGGAAGGCATTTTCATTTCATCTCTTACTACTATTTTCTTTATGTTGTATTTTCTATTTTAGTAATACTGTAGCACTTGAAGTTTCACTGTGAATGCAAAGAGTGGTACAGATTAAGTGTGTTATTATTATTTATTTAGATAATATCACACTTACCGATAGAGGGGGATAGGAAGATAGTTCTCCCCTTCGATGCGGATGTCTGGGTACCGCTGGTACAAGGCCTGCGTGTACTCCTCAAACACCCGCTTGTACCCTCAGGAAATGCTGTGTGAAGACAAGCAAATAGTTAGAAAAACAAAGAAAGTGCACAGTTGAAACAATCAACAGGGACAAAAGGCAGCCACAACCACAGTCGCCTTAGAGCTGCATTGTGAAATTAGCCTTTAGTTCTTGCACATGTGAATTCAAACGTTATCTGTAGATCGTTTATTGTGATGTGGTTTTCTTCTTAGTGGCAGGTTTTAGTGATAGTGTGAAATTCCCCATAGCAGCATTTTACACATTCATCTTTTATCTTCCTCTGTTAACATACCGTACATGTCCCCATTAGAGGCATACTTTGTGTTTATTCTTGTCAACAGCGACTGTTTACAATGCAAATATCTTTCACCTTTTACCTCCTGTCTCCTTTACTCAGTTGCGTTCCCTTTCACATGCATGCAACTAATGATTACTTAGTCTAGTAATGTCTCAAAATAATTGGTGATTAATTTAGTAGTTAACAACTCTACTTGCACACACTACTTTAAAATGATCAGACACCAGTATTAACGTTGGCTTTTATATACATTTCTTTAATATATCTGTGATTACCTTTCTACCACACAGAGATTAGTTGATTTCTCAGGGATTCATGAAACAATCTTAAATTGACTCGAATTTAGTGGATACGTTAGCGTGAAGCGGATTACGGACAGACGGAGCAGTTTGCCTGGATTTCACATTATACTAATCCAGTTACACACACAATGCAAACAAACTTGTTAATCTAATTGTTAGCCTAAAGGTAGGAGACTACTGCTGGATTTAACGCCAACTTTAGCGGAAGCGGGGCCATGTTTTTTGCCAAAACGTTCACATAAACCGGCAACAAATAACTAATTTCCAGTACATTATTACCCCATTGTGGGTTTCTGGAGTTGTTGACTTATTTTCGATAATTAATAACAACCGTAATCTCCTTTAATGTGTTTTACATGAGCTATAACCTCCTGTTGGTTCGCGTTTATCGAGTTTCGGCCCTCGGTGTTGTTAGCTTGCCTTCAGCTAGCTTTGCGATGACTCGCCACATTTTCGCTTGGCTTTGCTCACCAAATTTGAAACTTGAGAAGGGGTCCCGTCGCAAACTGCATCTTCATCTTCTTCACGCCGCTGCTGTCACCAGACGTGGCGCAGCACAACGAGAAAACCCCCAAAGCAAGGAGAGAAAAACGTAACCACTTCATCGCCATCCGTTACCGGGGTTGATTTCCTCATACAGTCAGATGCAGAGGGAGGTTAATCTCTACACTTCAATGCTGGTTGGTCTTTTTTTCTTCCTCTCGCGTTTATCTTGAGTTACATACAACTGACGCCCGTCTGTAGCGCCACCTACTGCTCTGGCTGTTCACATGACTTTACACTAACGTTAAATACTCGGCAAAACTTTTCTTTGGAGTCTTTTTTTCTGTGGACTGGAAGAGAGTTTGCTTGTTTGCATAACAATATTGTATCCCCAACGAGTCTATTAAAGATTTATTTATACATTAAATGTATATATCCTTGCAACTACCATTTAGCAAAGTGTACTCATGTTGCGTGACTTACAGTAAATTATGGTTAATAACTGTCATTTTAAGTGTAAACCTTTAAATTCCTGCAAATATCTGTATATCCACGTGCATTTCCTTGTTTTATGCAAAAAAAGGAAAATCATGTACATGTAAAACAATACAGAACATCTCCTGTAAAATTGTACATTGTCAGTGTTGTTTCAATCTCTATATACTAACTTAAGCGATAAATAGTAGTGATAATAATTGTTACATCAGTAACAATTGTGTTTCCAGGAGATGAATGAGGACAGAAATTTCAACATTAATAAGACAATCAGAACAATTCCCTGGCTTTTTCCTCCAGTGCCATCATGAAATAGATTTTTGTGCAAAATGTCTGGAAAATATATGATATGATAAATATATGATTCCTTGACTTTTCACCTTGTACATCTGTACATACTGTAAAGCCCTATGGGGCAAATTTATGAATTGTGATTCTGGGCCTTATAATAAAATTGAATTGACTTGACTAAGCCTCTCTAAGTGTCAAGTTTCAAGATTCATTTTAGTAGTAATTATGCATTGCAGGATTGCACAATGAAATTCAGTTGCAGTCCGTTCCACTGTTCGCACATAGACAATGTGTGACACATAGAAAATGTATATAACAATATATTTAAATTACAATATAAAATATATCATACATATAAATATATATTTTAAATTACAATATAAAATATATAATAGCCTACTATCAAATATAAATTCTCAATTACAATATAAAATATATAAAAATAACAAATTAATAAAATACATCAAATTATATGAAAGTAGATCTAAAGAATTAAAGAAGGGAAAACCACATTATTTACAGTTACATACAAATGTACAAATAGTATGCTGTCTATATACACACACAGGTTTTTACAATATATACAAAATAAACAAAGGTCAAGTTACATTGGAAAAAAAGGGTTGATTGGTGCTCAGTTGCACTTCACTTCCCTCACTGTCATGACTGGGGTCCGTTTCTTTTTCCTTGGACGTTGAGCACACCTTGCATCTCTCTATTTTTTGGCAAAGTGCCTCCTCTACCTCAATCGCCTCAAGTTTGTCCTTTTCTGCCTGGGCTCTCAATTCCATCTCTTTTTCAAGCATTTGGATGAGCCACAGTGTGTCATGGCAGAGGCCTCTCTGCTGCTTTTCATCCAGCCTGGTGGAAAGAGTCTTCTTTCGAGTGGAATGGTCCTCTGAGACACTTTTCAGCTCCATAAGTTCCTGGCAAAGAGCTTCCAGGGCCTCAAAACCCTGAGTCTGTCGACTTCAGTCTGGTCCCTCTGGTCCCTTTGTCTCTGCAGTAGCTCCTCCATTTCCTGTTGGAGAGCATCCCTCTCTTTCCTCTCTGCCATGCTCTTGTTGGCCATATTCTCAACGATCTGCTCCGATGTTTTGAGCTTCTCTAAGGCATTGTCAGAGAAGCTATCTGAGGCTTTAAAAGTACTTTGCATGTCCTCTACCTCTTTGCACAGTGCCTCTGTTGTCTTGACTGCTTCATTTTTGTCAGCCTCTGCCTGAGCCCTCAACTTCTTTTCCTCCTGGAGGATTTGCTTGGGTTGGAACTGAGGGCTCATTTGGGAGGTTTTGCAGGTCATCCAGTTTTTGGAAGATCTCAACAACAACTATCTCAACAGCCTCATCTGCTTGGACCTCTGATCCTTCTCTACCTCAAGCTGCTGGTTGAGCTCCAGGATCAGTTGGGACAGAACCTCCTACTGTGTTTTCTCCATCACAAGCTCATGTACAGGTTCCCAATATCAGAGCCGGCCCAAGCCTCCATGGGGCCCTAAGCAAAATTTGATTTTGGGGCCCTCTATTACTGCCAATAATATTGATTTTTGATCATTCACACACCTACTATAAACATATTCTACTTATTCTACTTTGTCATTACGAAAACACTAAATGTGAGAACTTTTTGTTGTAGTTAGATTGTAATCGACAGTGATTAATGCCATGGAAGCAGACACCAGATTTGCAAATTTACAGAAAAATCTTTCAATTAATATTTGGCAAAGTCAGCAACTCCCCCTACTGGCCACACAGAGAATCAATACATAAAACCTCAAAGAGCAGCCCGGCATGTTTTACCCATCTATGGTTTTTAATCTGAAATGGTAGAAAATTCAGCTACAAGAGCAGCCTGGGTTAATTTACACTTAATATTCAAAGTGATATAGTACTAAGTGGGATACTGAATGTCATCTAGGCCAACTAAAAGTAACAAAATAAACCAATCATTTACTGTAAAACACAATCTGCTTTATTATGTTTTGTTTTAAATAAACTGCAACAGCAAATGTACAAAAACAGACAGTAAATAAAATTAATTTAAAGAATATCAGACAAATACTAAAATAATGATGTAAATCAACAGAGGCACCTGAAACAAGGTAACACAAATGGTTTATAAATAAAATATAAACAGACAGGAAAGAGGGACACTCAGCTGGGTCTACTGGCGGAGCTGCTGATCCCTGCTGCAAACTGGATGCTGAAGAAGTAGATGAAACATCAGTCTCGATGACCAAAGATGAAGGACCTATAGGGAAATGAAATTAATATTTTTGGACAAAATTATTCATCTCAGAATATTCTGCAGTACACAGAGCAATTATAAAGGCTGTTTTATTGTTAACTTACCAGGTACAGCTGAGGTTGCAGAAGACACAGAAGGCACAGTGGATGGAGCAGAGGATAGAGATAGACCTGAGATGAAAAACAACAACATAAAAAGCTAGCCATGTTATGGTCATATTACACTTGAAAATTATGCAGCTTATTTTCTAAATAAAAAAGTACAGCTATAGCTTGTAATAAGAAAACAAACTGCCAGTGGAACAACTGAAAATTGCTTGAGAAGTTTTGAAATAAAACGCATTTGTCTAAAAACATGTCCCTTGTCATATGATTATATCTTATATTTAAAAAATATTCATCTCAGTATGTTCTGCAGTGCACTGAGCAATTAAAGGCTGTTTTGTTGTTAACTTACCAGGTACAGCTGAGGTTGCAGAGGACAGTGGGCACAGAGGATGTAGCAAAGGATAGAGATGGACCTGAGATGAAAAACATGTCCCTTGTGATATGATTATATCTTATACTATTACATTTTAATGAGATAATTTGACTAGTAATTAAATATATATGGTAACAGTTTTTCGATCACCTGATTCATCAGCCTTGGCTGCTCCTGAGGAGGTGAATTGCTCCTGGGCTGAGTCAGTGCCTCTTCCAAAATACTTTAACAATGCTCCTGGGGAAGTTTCATATATCGTATGAGCATAATAGGGAGTTGATGTAAAAGGAATATTTTTATTTACTCACATAAATTACCGTGCTCTGCAGCAAACAATTGCAAATATACCTCAAACTATAAGTTAACTAAGTGAATTCATTAATGCAAAACCATATTGCTAGCAAACGTCACTGCGTTTGTAATTAACGTTAGTTATTAAACATTTGCTATCAAACGTTGTTATCAAAAACGTTGTTTTGATGCCAAAAAGCGACCCAGAATAAAACTGAGAATCAACTTATTCAAAGTATTACACAAACACAAAAACGTTAAATATCTAATTTGCTATTATAGGCTAACGTAGTTGGAATAAAATATCAACAATAATTAGGGACTTTCCTAATTTGAGGAAACTTTTCAAACTCTCCTTGACACCAAATGTTACATTACCAAGACATACCTTTATCTTGTTGTTTTCCTCCTCTTCCTTTTTCTTTTTTCTGGCCCTGAAGGGTAGGTCCTTTTTTACAACATTATTCACCTGCTCCTAGCTCCTGGATGCTCAGTGCGCACTGCACACGTTACTAGCGCAGCTCTGACTTTTCAAGCAGAGGCAGTAGGAAGTAGTTTCCTACTGCCTCTCTATTAACATAATATTGTTGTTGTTTTTTTGTACAAAAATTCACATTTTATAATATATGAATCATCACCACTCACACATGGAAATAAAACATTAATTACTTATTTCTTTCTTAAGTCAATTGCTCTGCTCTTGGGGCCCCCTAGTGGTCACGGGGCCCTAAGCAGCTGCTTAGTTCGCTTATGCCTTGGGGGCCCTGCCAATATTCAGTTGTATGTATGTCCCTCAGATTTGGACCAGGGGCTTTCATTTTTGGGGTGGAGTCCTTCTTAACACTGGTCACTTGACTGCATTCTTGGAGTTCACCCTCTGAAGTTCCCTCTTGAGTTAGTGAATTTCTTCACACAGGGCTTTTTTCTCTTTCCTCTGAGCTTGTTTGAGTAATACAGTCTTGTCTCCGCATTTTCTAGCTGGAGGGCATTGTGTTCTCTGCAAAGGACCTTCAGCTCACTCTCATAAATTTCATTTCTGGCTCCTCAAGTTCTCGATCTTCTGATATCTTCAGTTCTGTCATACTGAAATTTCTTGTCTCTACGAAAAGGCTAACAGATTTGTATTACGCAATACACACTGTAATAAATCGTCGGCTCTACTGAAGACCTGTGGTCTCTCTTTGTGGAAGAGTTGATACTGAACTACTGACTGACTTCAAAGTACTCTTGTAGGATTAGAGAACATTATATCAGATTCATGTTACACGACAATGTCACAAAGACTTTTATTTCCACTTTAGTACATGGCTCTGCTATGGAGGCAATTCTGATAATACTCTGAAGAACCACAATCATATCAATCTGCAGAAAGGAGAATAGTAAAATTACCAACTGCGGCTCATTTGCAAAACCCTATGGCATAAAAAGTACTGAGCTCCATTACAGAGAGGGAAATGTATTGCAATATCCTGTCTGGCGATGATATGCATCTTTTAAATTGTTATGACAACCAGTAATAAATAAATCACAGTAGCAAACACATTTATAGGAAATGCAATGTTGATCAGTTTTTTATTCACATAATTAGGAAAGGATGTAACAACACTTGGATTGCCAGTGCAGATGTAAGCATTGATGCAGTAATTAAGTTTACTCCAGAGCATATCTAAGAAATCATATTCCTAGTATATGAACATATTTTGAAGGAGACTGGGTCCCTGATATTACATAAATAAAAAATAAATTTTGTTGGTGCAGCTATCTTTCTAGAATATGGCAGATATCCTGCTTTGAGCCCTTCATTCTTTCAATTGTTTGGTAATATTAAAATCCCAACTTTGTATATTTTCCATGTGTAATTTATTGGATATTATATGGTACACAACACCTTTGATCCAGCCATAACATTTGGAGCAACACAAGCTAAAATTAAATTGTGTTTCATGAAAGATCCAAAACCAGTATTATGGAACATGAGTAGGGATTAGTTTCACTCTTCCCTTCAAGAATATGATTTTTTTTAAATTAAATTGGGCGGTATACACCTACAATTTTTCAATTAGCACAACATAGACTGAAGACCTGGAGGGATTTGACTTAAGGTATACATATAAATTCTAAATCTGGGAAAGAGAGAGCATCAATACATATAATCGGCAGATTACTTGGATATTTTGAGAGTGAGGTATGGGAATTGCTATCAGCAGCGTAAAAACACAAAACCACAAGAATATAAAAGAAAACATGACATGACAGGACAATAAAAGACATTAACTGTGCCAATGCACGTATGCAGACAGTAAGAACGTATGTTAAAGCAAGGAAAACAGTAATAAGAACAACTACCACTTCCACAATTGTGCCAAACAGGTCTTGGTTTTGCGATCAGTTCAAAACAATCCAGTATCTGGTATCAGTTATAGTAAGATTTATGAAAACACCCACAGCAAACACAAAAGTGTCGCATCCAACAATATACACCAGTAGTTGCCAAATGTGGCGTCTTTTAAAAGACAACATTTTTATTGGAGTTAGTGTTTGAATTCATTTTATTTAACACACTGTAATTAACAAACTAAGATCAAAGAGAACAGCGTCACAGAGTTTACAATAAACAAACTGTTCGTCTGGGTGGGTTGGTGGCTTTGTCTCAGTGGTTCAGCCTCGCCGTTTTCTCCTGATCCACAGCAGTCTGCAAAGCCAGGACTGTGTCTGTTGAGGACAGACAAGACTGTGTGTCAACACATTTTTCCACACAGGTTTTGGTCCTGGGCAATACATATTAGATCAGACTAAGCTATGTTTTTTAAATGAATAGTGATTTGAAACTCTTTAACAACTATCCAATACTACATAAAGCCTTCAACTGGTCAAATAACAAGGTGATTAGTTGAAGTCATATTCATGTTAACCACATATGCATATACACACACACAAATCGATAGAAAACCAGAATCAAGCTGTGGTTTGTACAAACCACACTACTATGAAAAACTAGTACAAACCCAATAACTTCCGGGAATGATCCAACAGGTTGGGAAGTCCTTCCTCAGTGTTGTATGAGGTTTGCTCCATTTCCTTGACAAGCTCATTTGCCCTCTGAGAGACAAAAGTGATGAAGTGTGAGGGCTGAAAAGGCTATTTTATTTACACAAATGAGTGTATTGAAAAGAATTAAGAAAATCATACCTGAAGCTCCACGTAAACCTTCTCTTCCAGGTCTGCCACATGGGATATGGCATCATACACACTGGTGTCAACAGATTCCTACAACACAAAAAAACAAATTATAAACAATTTAAAATCATAAGCATTAACAATGTTGGACTTGCATACTTAAATTGTGCAAGCTGACCTCCTCAGAAGAGGTATCTGCAGGCTCTTGTGACTTCACTACTCCACCAGCTTTGGAGTTGCCATTCAGTTCCTTCACTCTGGCAAAGACGAGAACACATTAAGCTTTCTTGCCAGGCACATTAGTTTTATATGAATAGATTCTGAATACATTTCCATCACCATCAAGACTAAAATACAATAAGCAAAACATTTACCTGTCAGCGTAACGTAGAGTGTTCATTGTATATTCACATGAAGACATGCTTGGAGATACCATTGCAATCTGATGAACAGAGAGGCAGGAGGGATGTAAAGGTACATACACTCTGCACTTATTCACACATACATATTCAGTTGCCAGTTTATTAGGAATTCCAAGCTTAGCTCAGTCACATACACTGTATGATTTGATCAACCATCAGGACATTTTCAGATATTGATACTGCAATCACACACCAGAGTTATGCTTGTGTGGTGTACAGCAGTTTCATCCACTATTCTGTAATTAGGGCCGTAAAAAATAGTTTTCTTAAAAAGATAAACTAAGCTAACATCCGTGTCCTTACATACCATGCAGGTCTTGGACTTCTCGCCAATAAAGGAATCTCTGAGGACTTTGGTCAGAGTGCTCATCCTGAAAGGGATGTAATCGCTGTTCTTCCCCAGTGAACGAATGCACTCCTGGGGGGACACAAGGGCGAACACAAGAGTATGTGAGGTGTTATGTTATGATTTCCATCTTGTCAGGTGCCATGTATGCATATATAATATTTGGACTGAGTTGTGAGAAGGTCAGTAGAATTCAGCTTTTGGTGTGTTTCATTGTACTTTATGGTGTCAATTTGAGAGGACCAGACCTACACATCAGCCACAGTATACCTTTAAAGCCAGGAGGCTTTGGTTTATCTCGGCAGTCTCCACCAAAGTGCTGCGGTCATTGCTGCTAACGTCGGTGCCACGCTCATTGCCAGCCAAATCAATCAGCGAAAATTTGCCGTGCAGTGCACCTTTTTTTCGTCTTAGGACAATCTGGAGGATGGCATGAGAGCGGGATGAGTTGGCATTGGCTGAGGTCTGGCCTGATGTTCTGGGAGACAGTAAGGAAAAGAAAGGAAAGGGGAGGCAGCCACATTAATGTTATGCTTCATGAGCTGAAGGAAGCACAAACAAACAAAAAAATGTAAATGCCTAAATATTTTATGTATTTATTGAATGTATTATTGTACCAGAGGATGCATTCGAAATACTGATGTGTTTAGGATTCCATGTTAAGGTTCCTATGTTACAGTAAAAAATTAAATTTGACATATATATTTAGTGCTTTATATGGGAAGATCAAGGAAACATAGGTCTTAAGTTCAAGAAGAGATGTATGTACCATGACATTTAAACATACACTCTCTTGACAGATAGGTACCTGCATGCACTGCCAATCTGTATCATCTTGATGACCTCCTCTGCTTTGGTCACGTACACCTCCTCCAGGCCCACCACATTCACCTGCTGTCGGTCGTCCTCCAGAACACGGAGCTTGGCCTTCTTGTTCAGCAGGTCATACACCTAAAATCAACAAGCAAATTTAACTTGAGGGGTAACTTAGCATTAGCTGACTGATCTTCAGTTGGATATTTTTAATAAATGTGTTTTTTGGAAGTGATAGAAGACTTTCTTACTTTGCCATTGTAAATCTCAAAGAAGCTGACGAAGGCAGAAAGATCCAGGCTAGCATACCTCCTGTGATTGATATTGGTGAAAACATCCTGGGCTAAAAGCAAAATGAAGCCATTATTCAAACTGAAGTTTACTTAATACTGAATGTTTGTGTAGTCTGATGAAAAATGCTGTGGATTTTAATTGGGTCTCCTATCCTGAGTTAGTGGTAACAAATACAAATAAAGTGGATAAAGCAAGTTTGGTAAAAATGTTTTGATTTAGTCTTGTTTAATAAACCAAATGAGAAAAACTAGGATAAACTATTTCCTTATCCTTTAAGTGCATAGAGAGCCATTGCAGATGTCTTGGTTTGGGTCCTACCTGCCAAGGCGTAGATTCCTTTGGAGCTGTTCTGCTGCTTCCCTGTGAAATCACCTCCCATGGTCTAGACAGAAAATGTGCCACAGAGTTAAAAAAACAAACAAAAAGGACAATTCAACACAACAAAGCAAGGACAGTCACTTACATGAGTCTTTCCACTTCCCGTCTGGCCATAGGCAAAACATGTTGCCATGCTGCCTTCGAAAATGGACTGGACCAAAGGTTTAGCTGTGAAACTGAGGACAATAATAGTGTGAATGAAAAATACACCATTTGTCTAGTGGTGACCAACATTACTGAACAGATATCAGTGTATAAAATGCTGTTACTTAACACTTTCCTATAGACAGAGTTATTTACAGTTTGTGGGAGAAACAAAGTCTAGACTGATGGCAATGTGACAGCCTTTAAAAACCCATCTTCAAGGAGGAAATTCTCAGAAAACTGACGTGAATGCTTATAATCTCCAACATATTGATGCTGTTGCTTAAGAGTAATTGGGTCATTACTTGTAGACCTGGTCATTAGTGGCGTTCTCATTAAAGGAGTAGTCAAACTGGAAGATATGGTTGTCCAAGTATTTGGTGAGGTCCACTTTTTGTTTTGGCTCATGGACCAGCAGAGCACCTTTCCCAGGTACAGAGACCACATCTAAGTCCTTTTTTGTAAGCTCTAGAATAAACAAGGACACAAAATTTTGCATTACGCTTTACAAAAAACGTACACAAGCTGCTACTGTTGGGCAAGAATGCATCTATTACACCTTTATTTTCAGATAATGTATACAAAATGTTGCACATTATTGTCTTACCTTGCTTGTTAAGGGGTCGTTTACGAACACACACACAAATCCTTTGAGGTTCAATCTGTAAAAACACAAGTTATAAGAAAAAAAGAAGAAGTATATACTATATACTGCATGCTAGCATATGGCCTTATACATGGCAGATTGTTCTTCAGTCTAAACTTACAATGTCAGAAGTTGATATACGAGTTATTTCCAAGGTCTCTCTGAACTCTTGAATCATATCATAAATCTTCTGGTTTGGCCGTGAAGATTCTCCATACTGAAAGGAAGGAAATGTAAATAAAATGTGAGAAGGAACTTCTGTTATGTCTTGAAGTGCTAACCAAGTCACTACTAAAAAAACAGAAACAGTAGAATGAGTAAAAACATCACACCTTTCCCCTCTTGGTCTGCATGTCGGAGGGTTTAACAACACATGACAGCCTTTTGTTGCCTTTATGGAACTCCTGGGGAACCACTGATTTTCTTCTGCCTGTGGTGTATGGAGATTTATTAAAAAAAAAAAAAAAAAAAAAAAAGGTGACAGGAAATGAGAAAGAATGTTACTCTAATCAAAAATGTTTAGGTTCATGGTCACCATACTATGGGTACATGTCACTGTAAGATCCATTACTGATCTTTACCTGCAAATGGAGGGATCCTTTCAGGTTCATCATTTTCCTTTATGGCCTCACGGGCAAAAGGCAGTGACGGTGCTGGTTTGGCCTCATTCTTTCTACGCTGCTGATTGGAACTTGCTAGATAAGGCAGGAGAATGCACTTGAGTTTATGAAAACACAGAGCAGCAGTACCCACATTTTTAATAAAACAAATGTGTGGCTTGTATCCGTTTGTCTGTTCCTGTGGAAAATGTACTAGTTTGTGAAAATAATGACTCTTTAAGAAGATCACTACCTACCCGAGTTTGTGAGAACTGATGGAGGTGAGAGATCAGGCTGGATTGTCTTTGGATTTGCCACAGAGGTCTCAAATTGTGTAAGTGGTGCTGGAACAGGGGCAGGGACCTGGAACATACATGTCTGCCTGGCCTGAGACCGAGTGACTGCTGAAAGTAACACAAATCAAAGTCAAACAGCTGCAATAATAGTGTTTGTGTCTCAACAGAAGTATTAATAAAAAAGGTAAACTATGCAGGATTATCTCAAAAAAACTAAATAAATACTCACACTAGAAGTGTGTGGTGATGTATTCATCTGCAGAGACCCTGCCCTCTGCCTCTGTTTTATTTTTATTTTGCTACAGGTTACATCACTGTCTCCAGAACTCTTCTCTGCTCTACCCTCTGTCTCGGTGTCATGGACGTATAAAGGCTGCAGGTCTGTGTGTCTGCTTGTGCTAGACACATGCAGAGCAGATAGGCCACAGTGGGCAGCATGAAGCTCTGCATTCACACACAATCCTGCAAGGTTGTGCAGAGGTGTGGACAAATTTATTTGTGCTTTAGAAGGTAACAGCCAGGAGACAGTTGTTCTCATCAGCGCTGCTCACTCTCTTCATTCACACTAACTGCTGCTCTCTCTTGCTCGAGGAGGAGGGGCCAACTTTGAAAGCTATGTTTACAAACACCAACTGACAAATCCTGCACAGTATACTTTAAAGTATTGCTAGTTTTCTTTTTATAAAAAGGTTTAAAGTAATCCAAACCCCAGCACAATGGAAAGATAAACTGTACAAGGTTGTAATTTGCCAACGTGACCACAGCAACAAGCTTTCTAAGAAACAAGACTCTTCAGACACCCAGAGTGGCAGAGAAGTGATTAACAGAAATACAGCAAAGTGGAAGCAAAAGTGGAACAGATATAATGCCAGCTGCTAATTCAAGCACATCTGCATATTTCTCACCAGTAATGTAACTTAAATTCAGTTAAATCCAAAAAATAAAAAAGGAGTGTGCCTGACTCCTAATTTTTCTTTGTCATTGCCAAGTGTATAATTTTACTTAATTTCAGTCGATGGACAAAAACATATAATGCTGCATGCCAGAAGTACCCATTACCCAAATGTATTGATTTGCAACCCACTCAGTGCCAGTAAAGCAGAGGATCTCTAGTGAGAGGTTTGACCACTTCCAGGATTGCGCGCTTTTTTCATCTACACCCTTTTCCCATTAAGAAAGAAGTGATTAGAGAATAATTTGCTTTAGAGAGGAACATGACGGCCTTGCCGACCTGACTCTTCAGCCTTGGTGACTGCTGGAGTATACGCTTTTGGAAAGAAACAAGCTATTAAAATCACAAAATACAGAACACATCAATCTAAAACTAATAAACAATAACATTCATTTACATACAGCTGGGGGGTGCAGGAATCCTGGAGGAGCGCAGTCGACTGCCGTACTTCTATGGAAAAGAGTTACAGAAAAAGTAGTAGAAGTTGGTCAGTGTTGCCCATTTTCAGCTCATTCATGAAGAGGCTAGGTCTGGCTGTGTGCAATAGATGTTATTACAGCCTCACTATTATTTTCACCTTGGTCTAGAGTTAAACCCAACAGAACCCCAAAGATAAGCGACACTATTTCATATTTTGATTAACTTGTGGATTATTTTATCCATTAATCGATTAGTTGTTTGGTCTATAAAACTCATAAGATAGTGAAAAATGTCAATCACAGTTTCCAAAATCCTAAGGTGCAACCTAAAATGTCCCAACCTACAGTCCAAAGTCCAAAGATATTCAGTTTACCATCATACAAGACTAAACCAAATACAAATTCCCATTCAAGGAGGAACAGGAGTATTTTACTTATTTTATTAAAAAGTGACTCAAAACAATCATTATTTGGTGATTAATTTTCTGTTCAGCTCTAATTGCACTATCCACTTTAATACATCCATGTTATGCTGAAATCACAGGAAAACAATATAATGAACTACAACATTCAACTTTAATTCTAATTCATTCAGAAAATAAGCCAATTTAATGTCATAGCAGATACAACACAAGGAAGGAAAGGATGTTCAATAGATAGGATATTTGCTTATTAGAAGTAGCACATGTATCAATCTTTAAACATATGTAGGTGACAGTTACCTTCTCTGGAGCAGGAGTGGGTGCCTCAGCAGCTTTGTTAGCGACAGCCTGTATAATGTCCAAAAGTTCTGGATTGAGTGTACACAACTCGCTCACCTCAACCTATAGCACAAAAAAAACATCAACCCAAGAGGAGAAATGAGAAAACTGCTTACAAACTTGCTCAATAAACTTTAAGGATATGTTACATTTTGAAATGCTTTTATGGTAAAAGCCTTCAAAAGATGCCTGGTTCATATTAAGACTAATGTTTCAAAAAAATATGTGCTGTCTTTATTGACTTAGGCTACTGACCTCCTTCCCACGGCAGATGTTTCTCTCATTCCACTCTACCATCACCGTGGACTTGATGGTATCGACAGATTTCACATTAGCCGGATGAACTCGGCCTGGTTTTACAATAAAGCCAAACGGACAGTCATACTTTGATAACGTTACATTTGCAGCTTAAAAATAGCAAAGCAGACAAACATCAACTCACCATCACTGCGGCTAATCTGTACAGAGAGTCCAATTAGAAGTCTGGACGAACCGGTCTCCATTTTAGCTTCTTCTTGCTTTTCTGTAACAAATTCAAAGCAAACGCCGCCCAAGATTTAAATTGTGATTTCCGGGTGCTTAAGAATCTGATTGGTCGTGTCTTCTTCTACGTCTGCTGTTTATATTATACCGCCACCGAGTGGACGAGTTCAGGAATGACTTCCGTAATGGAAATGAACTGCAAGATGAACAAAAACTATAATGGTCCTTGTATCTTTTGGTCATTCGATTTTCTTTTTAGGTGCAAATATTGAAAAACAAAAAAATGAGTGGCTATTTGATTTTCGTTTTAAAATACAAAAGATCAAATTGAAATACGAGCTGTTTTTCTTTTTCCTGGTCAAAAAGGGATAAGCAGAACATTTTCTTTTCATATTTAGAAAATAATAGAAAAAATAAAATCACTGGCAAAAAGAAACAAAAAATGGAGTTCTCATATTCTGAAACTAGCTGTCATCATCAAGGCAAGAGCGCAATGAAGGGACCAATAAAGATCAATAAAAAAACAAAAAACAAAACATCCTTCCTAACCCAACAAACCACTGACTCACAACGGCTGAAAAAACAGCTGAGATAAACAAAATAAAAACCTTCCTGGATGCACTAATCTTACCTGTCGAAATAAAACATACAGTCAAACTACCGTGCCATGCCGAAATATTGAATTTATGAAAATAAAGTAAACCTACGGCCCAGATCCTGAAACCTCTAAATTAGTACCTGATGAATTAACATTATTTTACACGCACTGACAGGGCGTGAACACAGGTGCCTTACCCTCTGACAAAATATCCTGTTAGTAGCAAGATTAAAGGTCTGCATTATTCTGGGTTCAAACGGCATACAAGCATAGTGAAGCACATTGGAACACATTGGAATTCAAACTTAAATGAATTTTATTGGCAATCATTGGTATATGTATATTTTGTCCCGCTGTGCTTTGGCAACACAATACTACTGTCATGCCAATGAAGTCCTTTTAAATTTTAATTTGATATTCAAAGAGAGAGAGAGAGAAAGAGAGAGGGGTGGGGGGATTCTTTTCTTCTTTACCTTTTAACATCTCCAGTGTCCTTGCAGCTTACTCTCGGGATTGCAAGTTGAACACGTAGCAGGTGATCAAAAGTAGGCTACAGCAAGCCCTGTGATGAAGCTTCGTTGCCTTCACAGATGACATGATGCTTTCAATGCTGATCATTCGTCCAGTCGTGACTATGTCAAAAATGAAAGTTAATGTCCCAAAACAGGGTAATATGGGTAACAGGGCTCTACAATGTATTTTTACGTTATTAAAAGTGGCTACAACATCAGATGTGAATAAAGCTCTGCATGTAAATTCAGGAGAGTGCAAGAAGTGTCTGAGTTTATTTCTCAAAGGCATCTTTGGTTATGTATGTGTGAGACAGGACACCTCGAACAGCAGACAAGGTAAATTATGATTCTTTCAATTATGACTTTTTGTTCCATGGAGGTTTTATATTTGCAAAACTTTCCTCGAACCGGGAAAATCGATTTTAAAGTCTGTGACGTCATCACAATGTAAAGTATATGGGCTGAGGGAATCCCATGGTTAGGGCCAGAAGGGGAAACACTACTGAATTGTCATGGTGCTTTCCAGTTGTACTTGGAAGCTGGAATTTCCGAGTACGCAGTTGGAAATTTCAACTGGAACGCCCCCTGAAGTCGGATCTCCAACTCGGAAAGTCGGATGTACCCCACTAGCCCCGACCTCAAAATCCAATATGGTAGCCCCGTGCATCAACAGTGTGAAAGTTGTAGTTATTTGTGTCTCATTAAATCAATTGCACACACAACACTGTCCAACTTTTATCTGTGGACATGTTGCTATGCTGTTTGTATGAGCAAAATACAGCGCAATGTGTTTTTATCAACTGGTATTGCTATCAGTGGCTAACCTGGATAGAACTGGTTTTCTTACTTTTTAACTGGAACAACACAAACTCTGGTGTGATTCCCAGCTCTAACAGGAGCTGGTGGCTGGAAGTAAACCTCGAAGCTATAAACTGTTTTTGACAACTTATAGGACTGAATGGTATGGTGTCCAGCTCTTATTATACATCCATCTAAACTAATCATTTTAATAACTTATATAATATTTGTGACACCCATGGTTTGATTTCATTACATAATCTTTACTGCTTAAATCAAATAAGTAAAGCACTGAGTAATGTTACTCACCACACTAAACCTGACCCTTCCTCAAATTTCAGGAACAAACATTTCCTGTTTTTATGTCATCTGGGATGCAATGAGTTAAACTATATATGAAGGGGAGAAGGTGGGTGGGGGGATTATTGTGGGATAAATGTTTTGTTGATCATAATTTTTATGTTCGTGATGTCTTGGTGTCTTAACCCCCCAAAATTTGTCTGTGATTTATGTGATCTGCAAAATGTCTGTTCATAACCAGCAGGTATGGCCAGTCTCAAAGCCAGGACACCCGCTTTCATTCAGGATCGGTGAGTAACACTGAATTCTCCATAGTTTGAATTTGGTTCTGTGTCTTCAGCATAATTTCACTGAGAACCGGTAACTTGTGTCTGCAGCATTGGAAATTGATTTTATTTATACATTTAAACATGTTTGATGTGATTTGTGGTCTGTTTTTTCTTTGTGTTCTTGCTTTTTTCTCCTCTATCCATCTTTTCCTCCTTTGTCCCCCCATTGTTCCTTACTTCACTGTTTTATTGCTTTGCATTGTGGGTTTTTTTTGTAATTAGCCCAGTCTGATTCTTTCCCTTCTTTAACAGACTCCAATTTAGAGTGGGTTAAGGTTAGGGTTAGGGTTAAGGTTATGGTTTGGGTGATTTATTCATCAGATCTCTTTTTTCTGTGTGTCTACGCTGTACAACCATAATGAGGAGCAGCCTGTGTGCAGTCATTTTCACCTGTGCCACATGTGAGTACATAAACATTAACAATTTAACTATGTGTGTGTGTGTGTGTGTGTGTGTGTGTGTGTGTGTGTGTGTGTGTGTGTGTGTGTGTGTGTGTGTGTGTGTGTGTGTGTATGTATATTCCTTTCTGCTCTTTTCTCTCTCTCTGTCTCTCTCTGCTCTACTCCTTCCCTTTTTAGAAAAAAGAGGGATGGGAAGAGGAGGAGGCAGGGTATACCGCCCAATAGACTCTCCTATGACCAAGCCGTTATACCACTGAGACTGGGCCCTGAAGGCTTTATGGTGAGTATAATGATAATTCCTGGGCCTGTGTGGTGTATGGGACACAGGATATTACTTTTTTTTAAATTAAATTGATTTATTTATTTTTTTGCATTTCCTGGGTTCTTGCTTTGTATGGGACACAGGAGAAAGCTTTAAACAGCCAGATGCCAAGGATGTCTTGGGGGACCAGGGAGTCAGTGCTTGATATCACAGCTGGCCCCCGGTCCTTCCTCCCCTTGGGGTAGCTGGGAAGGCACCGCTCTGACATGGCTGGTCCTGGTTATTCCTGAAGTAGACAGCTAGATGGCAACTTGCCACAAGCCCCTTTTCCCCGCTCTACGGTGTGTTCATGGCGTTATCCCAGATGTTGAGATCTGTTTAATCGCTCTTATTGTATTATAGGACACATCCTCAGTTGTGGGCCTCAGGGTCACTGGGGGTCTGTTCGAATCCGCATACTTTCCTACTACTCGTACTAACTCTGACGTCATTTGAAGTATGTAGTGTGTTTCAACTGCGTAGTATGCGATTTAGAGTATGCGAGAAGTTCCCGGATGGTATACTAGATTCGCCAGAAATGCAGAGTATGCATCAAGAGCTGACTACTCACACTCAAATTACCCAAGATGCAACTTAACTTCTGAAAAAAACCTAAAATACAAACGTCACCGAAAAATGACAGGAAGTGCATTACTCGCTACGGCTAACTTGAGTGGCTCCGAATTCGCAGGAACAAAACTTTAGATAGGTGTTATTTGGACAAATTAGCATCACATTGTGGATCTAAAGGGCTACTTTCTCGCCTAAAAAGGTTAGAAATGTTGATAAAGTGGTATATTTACAGAGTTAGAGGTCAAATTAAATCAGCTTCAGCCTGCTGATTTCAGCTCGGGTAGGAACGAAATGCATTGTGGGTTATCATGTAGTTTACTAAAGTGTAAACGGTCTGCTTACTATCTGGTCGTTTAGTGTGTAGTGTGTAGGATGCAGGAAGTATGTAGTATAGAAGTATGTAGTATGTAGTATGCAGTTTCGAACACAGCCTGGGTGTTTTGGCTGTTATCACAAGACACCCTCAACTGAGAAAGGAACACAGCAACAACAACAAAAAAAGACTGTGCAGCCCATAGCAAGCTAGGGGCGAACTAGCTAATAAAGCTAGTTAGTGTTGCCAGGAGTTTATTTCCACATATATGGCAAATAAAACATATCTTACCCTTAGAAAGTAAAGTATTTTAGCGGAGCTTGGCCAAAATCTACTTACAATGAGTGCAGACTGTAGCGACACACGGGGTGTCTCTGTGAAGTCTGCAGGGGCTCGTCAGGTGTCGCGTTAAAGTGCACCACGTTGGCGCTGCCCCTGTGCATCCCGTAGCGAATGAGGCGTTCCAGATAGCCAAATAGCTTCTTGTAAACGACTTGAATAAACAATACAAATACTAACTGCCATAAATTAGCCAGTAGTTGCCAGTGCATCATGTCCACCTTGCTGTATTGTAGTCTTATACAACAGTCCTGCAGTAAATTCTCACTTCATGAAGATTATATTATTCAGTTTTTGTTGAAACTGTTTTCAGAGAGGCATTAAATCAACTGTATGGTCATTTAATGACCATACAGGAGGCTGTTTGGAGCTGTTTATGATATTGCTGAACTATAATTCATTGTACAGAGAGTTTTCTGTTATTAAGCTTCACCTCATTGATATAATGGGGTGGACACAAGATTAACAGTCGCTGTCAGTATGGTGCAGTAGTCTACATTTCAACAGAGGTACAATTTGGCACCTTTAAAATGATCATAGATGATGATGATTGTAGATTTGAAACAACACTGGAAAGGTTTAAACAAAAACTGAACATTATCAACTTCATAACTGGAGGACAGTAATAAAAAAAAAAAAAACCCAGTAAAAGTAGTCCACATCGTCAGCATTTTTAATAAATTGATCTTTATTGCGCTCTTGCCTGTATGACGACATCCAGTCTCAGAATATGAGAAAACGGGTCCTTTCTGGTTTCTGTTTGTCAGTGATTTTATTTTTTATTATTCTTAATATGAAAAGAAAATCAAACCATTTTTAAATTTCTGCTCATCCCTTTTTGACCAGGAAAAAGAAAAACAGCTTGTATTACAGTTTAATCTTTTGATTAAAACGACAATCAAATAACCACTTTTTTTTTTGTTTTTCAATATTTGTTCCTGAAAAGAAAATCGAATGACCAGAAGATACACGTAGCTGTAACCAACCTGTTCAGCCTGGCTTTTGATTAAGAACAGAATTGTTTAGTCTTTTTAGTTTAGTCTATTTTATTGTATTTGTTTTGATGTTTTAAATATTTTCATCTTTTTATTTTACAACTTTATTTTACGCTATTTTATTATCATTCTATAAGTTTTATCATCGATTTTATTCAGCTTTTTCTTTTGTCTTTTAATCTTATTTTAACCTAGTTGTTTACTCTAACTTTTAATAAACCTTTTATCTTATTCGCTCTTATTTTACTTATTTAATTATTTTGTCTATTAGTTAATGAATTCATTTTTTACTTATTTTATTTTCATTTTCTTAACATTCTTATCATTCTTTTTCTCTCTTGCATGCATTGGTCTCAATGTTTGTCTTTTAATTTGTTCTTTGTGTTTATTCCTTTTCTTTATGTTGTCACTTGTTCTGTCTTATTATCAGCTTGTCAATCAACTGTAAAGCCCTTTGAACTACACTAGCCTGAATGAAAGGTGCTATATAACTAAAGATTGATTGATTGATTGAACTATGGCCGAATCTACCATACAGGAAATCTGAGCAAGTGCCCAGGGGCCTTGAGCAGAAAGGGGCCCCCCATGATGAGAGAAAAAATATGTGCACCTTTTTTTTGTCAGGCTCCACAGAAATATGACACAAGACATGACCCATTCTTTTGATGCTGATAGTTCACTTTCAGAAACCTAGTATGTCCAAAACAAAATATGGAGTTACAAGGTTTCCCCCTGACAGCTGATCGCAATTAAATAAAAGTTGTTTCAAGGAAAGTAAGTTTCATGTTTGACTGTTTTATTTGTCAATTTGACAACTGGACAAGTAATAATGCGTTAGCAGGCCACAATATACTGGGGTTAGTTTGTATTGATGAGTATGTGGGGGAAAATGATCAACTAGCGGAATGAGCATGAGTTTCTTTGCCCAGTGGCCCCTGGGAGTACTAATCCAGCTGTGATTGTAACTGTCTTGTGATTTTTATTAAAAACAAGTTCATATGAAGTGTCTTCCTGTAACATTCAAATACATTGTAGGAACTATTTATTAGTTTGTTGGTTGTTTGTTGTTTGTTTGGTTGCTGTTTTATTAGTAATGATAAGAGTCAGAATTCAGTGAATTTGACTCTGGTCCAGTGACTCTCAATGTACCAATACTAATAATTAATATTGTTTTGTTTGACAGGTATTTGCTTTGTTTAGATCTGATTTCTATAGCATTTTCTTTTTGATAGTTATTTATTTAGTGTAATTATTTGCTTGTTTAACATGTTTAGTTCTACTAATGTTTTGTGAATTGGGTTACACTATGGGCACCTGAGGTTATATAGGTAAGCAGGTAAAGGACCAGCATGCATCTGGGTGGCCCTTTTTGTGTGTTTTTTTTTTTTTTACCAGAGCAAGAGTCACCAGTAACCATTATTTCTTTGTTCTTCTGTTTGCTTGTTTACTTTTGAGAAATAAACCATAAGAAAAACAAAACTTTGCATGGACAATTGACTTCTTTTGCCTGCGTACATCACATGCCAGTGGTGCATCAATGACCTTTTGATTGTCAGTTTGGTTTAAATTTGATTGTTTTTTGTTTGGCAAATGGCCACTACATACTACTTACAACTAATAACTGACCATCTAAAAACAGTCTATACAGTGTTTCCATGTAAATATAGGCTATTTAAATCTGTTTTGTGGACATTTTTCTAAAAAAGATTTACTGAAATGACACTGTCTTAAATTGTAATCTTAATTTATGAAACACTCTCAGAAGGTGAGTTTTCAAATCAGGTCCAAACTGCACATTTTTGTTTCATAACAGGCATCTTCCCAGTAAATTTTCTTATGTAATGACACTTTTCATGACGGCATTGGAACCAAACTCCTCCTTGTCCTGTAAAACAGGCCCGAGGTGTGGGTGTTAACACCAGCCAAAGGATGTGTCTGTTGCTATTTCTTTACTGTTTATCAAGGCGTCAGGTAACCACCTGGTTTAATGGTGACCGTCTTCCTGTTCTCATTCTCAACAACAACGATACAGATGGGAGATTTGTGGTGTTACTGGTGCTGGTATCGGTGAAATTATATTATATACATTATAATACATTGTTGATATATAGTCCAACAGGAAGCAGTAGCAGTCTACAAGTGGCTAGAGTGGAAAACTGACAAGATAAGTGAAAAGCCCTCAACCTTCACCGTGTTGTGTTCTTAGTCATAATGAGAGGGAGCAGTTTACTGCAACATTGTCAAATTAAATATCTATAGTCTTAAGTCAAGTGAAAACAAAGCACATACTTGGTATACAGCCAAAATAATTCAGATTTATTTTTTTAATAACACTTAACAGAGCCCCCATTACGGTGGCCGAGACCCGCCAACGCTGCAAATAAAAGTAACGCTGCAAACAAAAACAAACGCCGCTGCAAATAAAAAGAAAGGCTGCTGCAAATAAAAGAAACGCTGCAAATAAAAAGAAACGCTGCTGCAAATAAAAGAAACGCTGCAAATAAAAAGAAACGCTGCTGCAAATAAAAGAAACACCGCTGCAAATAAAAGAAACACGCTGCAAATTTAAGCTCACAGCAAAAAGTTCGTCGCAAAAAATCCTGCCCGATCTTTACGGCGAGGCATTTTACACAGGACTAGTTTCTACCTGGGCGTAGTAACATTTTGGTCCGCGAGAGGTGGCACGGTCGACACGTGACCGCGATAGCCCAATAGGCTTGCTCCATTTGATAAACAGAAAAGCAAGGTGGCGGCCTCCGGTGTTTTATCCAACTTACCTTTATAGCCATAACTCGAAAAGTTATGGACGGATTTGGATGAAATTTTCATGAAATGTCTGCGATGGGACCAGGAACAACTGATTAAAATTTTGGGGGACGGATCGCCGTGCAATAGTTATGCCATATTCGCGACTGTAATAACAAGACAATAACACTCGCGCCGTCCGAGTTGTGTGGTGTTGCATCTGTATATATTTCACTACGTGGCTATTGTGTATGAAATTATTATGTGATTAATTGCTCAGTGTCTACTGCCCTGGGCACCAGTGCTGCTCAACACTCAAATATACAAATCAATCCATCCATCAATCAGTCATTTATTCACTCATAACAAAAAACACTAATCAACCATAAAAACAATCTTTATGAAAAACATATATACATACAGCATATGAGCTTCTTTTATTTGCAGCAGCGTTTCTTTTTATTTGCAGCATTTATTTTATTTGCAGCAGCGTTTCTTTTTATTTGCAGCGGCGTTTGTTTTTGTTTGCAGCGTTACTTTTATTTGCAGCGTTGGCGGGTCTCGGCCACCGTACCCCATAACTCCTTAATGACAATGACTAATAGGTTGGACAATATTAAAATATTATTATAGATGATAGAAATTTGCCAACTTTGTACCAAGGTAGAGTGTTATTACATATCTCTGGCTTAATTTGGTAATTGTGGGCAATGTTACAAATCAGTGAGCAGGACTACTTTATGGCAATATTACATTCACAAGACTGTTTCATCACTGTACTGACCTACACTGATTTTGCATGTATGTAATTCACTGGATTAGTCAAAAGCAGACATTCCCATTATGTTCTATCCTGTTGTTGAATCTATAAAGAGTTTGTCAATATTAAAGAGATATATAATAACATATTGAAATCTAGATGTGAGATTTAATTTCCAATGATAAGATTTTATTATTGCAGAGCCTCTACCATTACACAAATTTATATTCAACATTTAGACATATTTGAGTATAGACCTGACACTCATTTCTTAAAATAGAAGCAGTGTGGTTTATTGATCAATCCACAGTTGTGCCCTATTCTTCTAAATTTGTATCCATTTTGTCCACTGAATTTCATCCAATTGACCACAGACAGGTATGTAGTGTTTGTCCACATGCTCTGTCTCTCCCCATGCCCACAGCAAACCAGGCAGGACAGTTCAGTCCCTCATGACATCAACAATCAAGGACAGCTGGAAAATGACCCATAATGCAGTTCAGCCCTGCCTTCAGCGTGGGAGGCTTCCCATTTTTCCTCTTTTCTTTTTGCCCCCCAGCCTCTTTACTCCTCTGTGCCCGCACCCTCTCAGCCTCAAAACCTCCTAACTATACACAAGCCGGACTTATGTATACACATTCCCCGCAAGTGAACGCTGACACATGACAAATCAAAGGTCTAATAAACAGCTTGTGCTGAACAATTTTCCCCCCACCACCAAAGGATGAAAAATAAACAAATCCCTGTCGGTTGGCCCGGCCAGGCCATTTGGTAGGTCTGTCTGTCGATGACTGGGTGGCCCAGGGCTGCTCGGTGTGAGGCCTGGGATGGAGCCACAACTGTTTCCTGTGAGCAGCCCAACCCCCAGAACCACTCCACAACTGGCTTAGTGGGTGGTATTCCCCTCCTCCTTCTTTTCCTCTCATCCCCCTAACTCCTCCACCCTCCTCTCCCCTCTTCCTCAAACCCTCCTCTCCTCTTCAATGCTCTCTACTGCCGCTCTGCTCCTCCCCCATTTTCCTCCCTTCTAGTCAGTCACTCAATCCATTCTCACAGCCTCGGCCCTGAGCTAAACACTTCCCCAGTGGCCTTGTGTTGATGGAGTGGGTTAAACAAGTTCTTAAACTTCTGACTGCAGTGTCTGTCTGTTCTATAATGACACCAGTTGTCATCTCATTCCTTAAAATCATGCCATGTAGACGTGTGAGCTCAGTATACTGTACCTCATCATTTACCACAAGTTGTTAAGTGCTGTCAGGAGGTAGATGATCAGATCCAAACAAAATATTGATATTTGAAGTACAAAAATGTTAATTCTTATACATATTAAAACCAATGATTTTCTTAGGTGTTATCAAACTAAAGTATTTTCTCGTTTTTTCACTTTCATTCCAAAAGGAACCAAAAATCAAACTTCCTGTTTTTAATTACAGACTACAAAACAAGAGAAGAAGCAGCTGTTCATCAAATGTTTTCAAGCTGCTTTGAACCTCGATGGTATTTGTATATGTGATTAATCATGATTGTTTTATTGGTTTCAAGTAAATCATTTAAGTGTTTCCATGTGTACCTCTTTACTTAGTAAAACCATGTCAAATCTGAGTATTCTGGTGGTCTTTTTCTTATAAAACAGTCTTTTACATGACGTCTACATCAAAAGGTCATAATATTTGAATCATATTGGTGAATGTTTCAGTTTATATTTGTAACAAAAATACTTGTGTTTAAAGTTGTGCTACAGTTTTTGCGCATGTTCATTGTGTATTTCATAAGAATTTCAGATTACGCACAGATAGAGAACACACACTGAACACTCATGACGTGAATTCAAACCTAAGATGAGGTAAAGCAAATTCTGTACACGTCAATATACACACAATTCTGTTGCACAGTTCTTTGCTCATGCTGATGAAGATTAATTATTATTTTTCATTGGAGAACACTTCAGCTGTGCAAAACTCTTTAAACAGTAGTCTCCTTAGTCGTTAACATGCTGTGTGGAGATTGCAGACATCGAAAAGAAGCGGTAGAATTGTAACTGTGAGACTTGGTAGATGTGGATTTGAGAAAGGAGGGGTCTTGTATCTGTTGGCCCTGAGTCTGTTTAACTGCTCCCCTTTTTCCATCTGTGCAAAAGCATATTTTCTCAATGTAAAGAAAATTGGCAGAGGCCATGGCTCTGTTCCCCTATGCAGACTAAATAAACACATGCATACAGTACATGAGTTGAGCAACCACCCAGGAAGGTTGACAGACTCTGAAAGGAGCAGAGATAGGAACAAAAGTTGAAAAAGAGGAGACTGAAGAAGAGTATTGGACCTTTGGTATACTCACTGTCCTGTCACTTTTATTTTCTACTTTTCACATACCTTCAGTAGTTTCATGATAACTTTAGTTTTGACAAACATAACATTTAACATCCATACTGTAAGTTTTTTACAATAACCTAAAATTAACAGTCTAAAATGGGGATTTAAACAGAAATTCTAAGTTTAAACTCTTGCTAATTTTAGTCCAGCATTAGTCATTTTGGTTCATGAAGCAACTCACTAATGCACAGTAGAGTTGTGATTTTTGACAACCATAGACCAGTAGGATAGTAAGGAAAGTGTAGTGAGAACACATATAAGAGAAACACTTGAAAAAAGTAAAATTCAATCAATTCAAAATCTCATTTAAAGGGAAAACCTACTCACATGTATATAATATTAGGTTGTAGGTGGTCTTACCCTTTTTTTCCCTTTTTTCTTTTTTTTATTATTATATTTGTGTATGATTATATTGTATTTTAATAACTGTACAGAACTTTGGTTCAACTGAGGTTGTTTTTAAATGTGCTTTATAAATAAGGCTTGACTTGACTTACCCTAACGTTTGGAGTCTGTGTTGCATTAAACAATGTGACCAGCAGAGAGCAATATAGCTACAAACACAGAGAAATATACATATAGTTGCTGCATACTCTTGGGAAAAAAGGAGCATTAACAAGCCTATATGACATGTGGGGCAGTTTCAGAACAGAGCTTTTATCCCATAAGTTTAATTTTCTATAGAGTTGGTGTGGTATGATTTATTGTTTCATAACTGAGCTTAGTGTGTCCAACTTAGCTACAGCAGGGATTTAAAACTTCTTCAGCCAAGGAGCCAAAGTGAGCAAATACAGAGTCTGGAACATTCACTCATTAAAGCATATTAGTATTCTTGTCATGTGGGGATACACTGAAACATGCCAGTGACCCATTTTGGTTCATTTAAGAAAGGCTGCCATATAGACTACGCTTATACTCTTCAAACACATCATTTCCAGCAGAGAAATAGTTCAAGAAGCAGTTTATTTACCTTTGAGCTCTGCCACCCAGACCCGGCGCCATGCCAACAGCCACCTAAGTTTGCCCAGCTGGTAAATTTTATTTGTTTCTCCAACTATAATTTTGTTTATTTATTTGGTCTTTGCAGCAAAGAGTGGCCAGAGTAGTACACACAGCTGCAGTCACACTAGAGTTTGTTACAGTAACACATCACTCTGCTGATAACAACCAGTTCAAACTATTTCAAATCAAAAGGCAAATATTAGGCAGTTAGGCAAATATTACAGCATCAAGCAGAAACTATCCTGTGCACTCCTGTGAGTTAAATATTTCATTAAACAAATGTGATGCTTAATATAGGCTTATAGAGCCATTAATCTTCATAAGGCCTCACTTTTGCCCCTCCTTTCCACTCAACAATGGCACTAATGTGCTGTTTATTATGTTAATGATTTTTGATTAACACGACTAAGACTCTAAAGTCAGGTTAGCAGCTCTGTGAGGCTAGGTGTAACTGTGCTTTGAGCTGAAGGCTTATATCAGCATGCTAACATGCTCACAATGTAAATGCTAACATGCTGATGTTCAGCATGTACAGTGTTTACCATATTCACCATTGGCATGCTAACATTTGCCATTTAGCTCTAAATGCAAAGTACAACTGAGATTGATGAGGATGTCAATAATTTTGCATGTATTTGGTCTTAAACTAAAGTATTAGACACAATTTAAATTTTGGCCCGATGATGCACATGAAAAATCAGGGAATTATCAAAGTTACAGGTGGTCATGATTGTCTGTACTATTTTCATGGCAATAAAATAATAATGGTGGCACTAGAAGAGAAGTCAGAGAATCACTTGAGCCATCAGGATTCATCCTCTGAAAACCATGAATGTCTCTGCAATTTGATGCCGATCCACTAAACAGATGTTGAGCTATTTCACAGGATATACTTTTTTGGTGCTACAGGGAAAAGCACTGAAGTCGCCAAGATTCAAGCCATCCATTAGTTGTTAGGATACTTTAGTCTTGATCTAAGTAGCGAACCAATCACCAGACAGGGAGACTGACATTGTTAGCCGTGTTATATTGCAGTATCTTCCAATACTTGGAAATAATTGTTTATGGTCAAAGCATGTTGGAGGCCCTAAATGACGGAAATGGATACATTTATCATTCATATATGTATGGCAATGTGTCAGCAACAACAGTTCTGACATTTTAAATGATGATAATTATAATTTAAGTGACTTAACATAATATAAGACTTGTAGGGCTATACTTTTAGAATATTTTTTTTAGGACATGCAGGTCTCGTCGGTTGTAGTAGTGTAGTATTGCATTACCACTAGTGTTATTGCTTTACACTCACCACCACCCCATACAGTCACAGAATGCAGCTCTTGGTTTTTCTGTTCCACCATTTGGTCAGTAACTAGTCCAGAAGGCCACACTGTCACTCACAATTTCCCAGTTGCTATTCATCAGTTTTCCATTTCATGCTGTAGAGAGCAATGAAGGCCACGTCACAGTAAAAAATGCTTTTCTGAACACAAAACAATGTTTTCGGTTTGAAACCCAATTTAAATCCTTTTACTGAAACTTTAGTGACAAAATGAAATGCATCTGAAACAGGTTTAATCCATGTCTTTGAAATTAGCCCATTAATTCTATTCTTGAATCAGTTTCTTTATATGAACCATAAAAAATGAGGATTGAGGTACAGCAGGCCTGCATACAACCTCTTTAAGGGAGCACCAATCAAAACCACAAACCATGAATAGCACAGAAATGTGTCAATGTGCTTTTGAAATTAATCCTTAAAACCCGCCAGTGTTTCCTTTTCTTTTTTTCTTTTTATGGGACGCAGCAGAGGAGTCATATGTGTGCTTGCATAGTGCAGGGCACAACATGTGGACCCCAAAGTTCTCAAAGAAAAGCTATGCTCTGAGTTATACAGCCTTCCCTGAACCCACAGTGATACGAGAAATGAAAATTACATATCACCTAGGTTTTCCTGGAGCTCTGATCTATCTGATCCTTTAAGTCACTGCATTCATTTCCATCTTTTTAAGTCATTTTTATCGATAACTCAGTCCTAAAAGTCTTGATTTCCTTCATTAAGAGGATAAAATCAGCCACTGCAATGAGATAAACCCAAATTGTTTCCATTACAAATAAACTTGTTTCAATAGTTTTCCAGAACCAGTGTCATTTTCGTTTTTTCTAGTGCAGAAATTTGCAGCATTCTGTTTTCCTCCAACAAACTGACATTCATTTCTACAAAATTTTGAAACAATTTGACTTGTTTTGGAAACTGGTTGAAATATTTTTACTGCACTGCCACTGCCAAGACTTGTAGGCAGGCCTGGACTGGGACAAAAATTCGGCCCTGGACCCTGGACCAGAGTGGCCCACTACAATCCGTGCGCAGATACCATGCCGACTCGCCCAGTTGATGTACATTTAAACACACAAGCCCTTATTAACACTACTATACTTAGTAGTAGTTTTTGCAAGCCTGTAGCATGTAGGCTTCAGCACAATCCTTGTGTGCCTTACTGCCATTATGCTCATCTATGCGCTGGCCATAATGCTTCCAATCTGCCATTCCAGTAATGAACTGACTTTTGTCAGTGGACTTAGCAAATGCCATGCAAACAAAGCAAAACAACGCATGGCGTTCTTCACTGTATGACAACCACTTTCTAAAGGTGCCGTCCTCGCAGCGGAAAACTCTGCAATTTGGGGTCCCTTGTTGATTGTTGAGGGTGATGATTTAAAAACAGCTGAAGGGTGTCTGTGTTGGGACGGCTGAAATAATCTACAGGTGGGCTTGGGGTCTCTGGTAAGCTCATCTCCACAGGAGATGATCTACCGAGACTGCTGCTGTCAAACCTGGACATGAAGAGTAGAGAAATAGTGTGGAATAAGTTTACAAGATTACATGCAAATAATGAGTCTGAATGCAAAGAGAACTTTAGCTAGTTGACTAAAGTATGGAAAATAATAGTATAATGATTCTGATTCTGAACAATCAACACTTTTTATAGCTCAACATACTGACAAGTATGACAGAAGAGGAAATACTGAGCATATGTTTGCTTTACAATTGTCCATCAATACAAATTCAAATAGATTATCAGACATTTGAGCGTATCTTATTGTTAAAGTTTTAATTTTGATACATAATTTACAGTTAAAATCCCAAGGAATCACAGTATATTGCAATATATTTAATATCTCAATAATACTGTATATACTTTTTATTGTATCACATATCCTGACCAAATTGGACTGTGTACAGAAGAAAGGTGCATGATGATACATAAAACACTTTAATTCTGATTTGGGGAATGTAATTATAGGTTACAAATTGTGAAAATAGCATTTATACATGCTCAAACCACATCTAGTATAAAATAGTGGTTAATAAACGCGTCAATTAATCATATGAATATGGTTATCATGTTCCCATACTTTAGATAACCAGATGTAGTTGTACACTAACACTCCACGCTATACAGAGTTTGCGATTGTGTCAAGTAATGTTTATTACAATTAACGGTGTTAATTGTTTATCCACAACGTGTTAGCCTAGCACACACCTGCCATCACCGTCCACCACTAAGCTCCTCTAGCACCATGGCTGCAGGAGCCTCACTTTCTCCCTCCTCCTCCTCCTGATGAGAGGGACCCGCAGCTGCAGCTGAAGACCCTGAGGCGACACCGGCCCGCGCAGCGAACATATTTAAAATATTACCACTCTTCGCGGCATCTTGAGCTAGTGCTTTTTTCTTTTTTTCTCGCAATTTTTCGCACCACCTTTTCGTTTTTTCTTCATTTTGCGTGCGTGTTGTGCTGCGCTATTCCTCTCTGTCTTTTTCTCTACCTGTCATAACAATTGGTCATCATTAAAGCTGATTGGATGAAGGGGGGTCTAGAACGTGCATGGGTGGGACTCCTGGGCCCGTGTAGCCCATCATTGGGCCAGCCAGGTAGACAGACAAGTCACAAGCCACTGGGCATCAGTATGCATTTGATGTGTGAGAATTACCATTGCGAGACGCAGAAAAAAAAAAAAAGGCAGCCACTGCCGGCCCATTATTGAACGGCCCACCGGGAAAACTCCCGGTGGCCCCAATGGCCAGTCCAGGCCTGCTTGTAGGGTTCAGTAAAATGCAAGAAAGACTTAATAATAGAATTGAGATTTTGTTTGCAGTGCAGAGAAATGAGCGTGTACACCAGGATAATGTTTCATGTTGTGAAATCAATGCTTGAAGTCACCTTTACAAAAAGGTTGGGAAATCCGACTCGCTTCGCTTGTATTGTCGATTTATAAAACAGAATACAAAGTGTCATTTATACATTTTCTAGTAAAATTGCTCTGGCTTGTGATAAGTAATGTGCTGTTTGTTAAGAAAGGCAGTAACATTCTTTGTTTTGAGACAAATGGTGGTTTGCATGACCAAAAGAGCTGAACCGACAAAAGAGAAAGAAACACCTACCGACACGTTACCAACAGACAATCCACAGGAATAAAGAAAGCAAAGCACTGGCTACACTGTGAACTCTGCTGTGAGGCTAAAAACACCACAGCAAACTTGGGTTTATCATCAAAGATGTCGCCAGCAGTAAAAACAAAAGATTAGAAGTAGTAATCTTGCACTTAACCGCTTTAACCTCACTGTGACACGGCCATGTCACACACAGTGTGCTGTAACAAGGCTGCATACATACAGTAGATTGATCTGTTGCTTTGGTGCAAATTAGATTTTTTATTGAATGAGCTTGTGAGTAACTTACTTCGATTTTTTGCCAAACATTAACACTGTCACTGTCATCTTGAATGTGATCATTTCTGGATTCTTTGTTTTTGCTACAAAGAACTGAGCTTTTTAGCCAATGTACTTGACTCCTAGTACTGTAATAAGCTAGCTACATTGTAGTGTTAGTTTTATTGTCTGTGCCCCCCAAATGTGTTAATGCCATTGTTTGCCTTTTCCATTGCATAAACAATGATTTGATAGACCCTGAGACAAACGATATTGAAAAACCACATTCATGCATGGTGTCAATTACCGTTTATCCTCTGGTTTGCCTAACTTGCTGTGGAGTAAAGCTCTGCCTTATTGCTCCCCATCCTGCCCCAGTCCTCCTCCTCCTCTCCTCTTCACCACATGAAATGGCTGTCTGTGCCAGCCTAGCGCTGAGCCTTCATTAGCTTTTACTACCCCACTTGGATGTGTTTAGCTTTGCTCTCTTTTTCTCCCTCTCTGTGTGTCTGACTGTGTGTGTGTGTCTCACCCTCTGTATGTGTCTGTGTCTGCATATGTTTAATTACCAACCCCCTCCCTCCCTTTGGAGTACCCCTCAATGCCATGCCACCATATCATTACGCTGTGGCTGCAATTTAAACTTCAGTCACACATACACACACCGACATACCCTGGCTGGCCTGCAAATTGTAAAGAGCAGACAGTTCTGTTGAGAGCTGCTTTATTCTCCCCTAAAATGGAACTTTACACATGTACAAAGAGAGTGATGAGGACAATGAGAGAAAACGTGAAAAAGAAAACAAAAAAACAAAAAAAAAGATGCAAGGCCACAGAGCACTATAGCACAACGCATCTCGGCTGATCCACAGCTACGTCTGGTGTTCAAACTGTTATTGTTTGAACTAAACAAACCACTTATAAACACAAGGCCTCTGCCTTACGAGGCTCATATTTAGGCCCTTCTGTAAACAGCAAAGCACAGAATGAATCAATTAAAAGGGCATTACGCTGGTTCCTGTTTATTTAAAACATGTTTACACTATATGGGCCCTCCCGCCTGTCTGCATGATTGCCTGGAACTTCGTATTCCTCCTCCTCCTCCTCCTCCTGCCACCCCTCAATAGTCCCGGTCACGGCCAAGGTATATCAAACACACACACACACTTACACACACAGGGCATAGATTACAAACACATTTGTTATGTTGAAGAGCGTTTTCAGTAAATATTGATTTCGTTCTTCCTCTGTTTCTGCGAGAGATGATTAGAAGAACTCAGTCAGAGCAACAATCTGCTGCATTGTGCAATCACAGCGTAGGAGCACATATAAATACATGCAGCAGCAAAGCAACTCTGCTCACAGAGGAGCTTTCCATTTTAGAGAATAAGCTGAGAATGGCAAGAGAGTCAATGTATGATTAAGTGAGTGAAAAAGTAAATGAATGTGTGCACAATTGAGTTAAATTAGGTAAAGTTAAGTTAAGGTAAGTTAAGTTAAGTTAAGTTAAGTTCAGTTCAGTTCAGTTCAGTTAAGTTAAGTTAAGTGATGGTCCCTGCTACAGGCAAAAGCAACAGGTTACTAAAATCATTGACGCTGATTGAACGTTTTGTTATTTACTGTCATAGTATCCTCAGTTTACCATTTCCAAATATGGATAGAAACTGTAATTGCAGTTACTAAATACAATGCAACTAAGTTTGATGATTGGGCAAAAAGTATCAGAGTTTTGGCCTTGCTTATGTGCCATTATAGAAACCATCAGTTGAGTCACAAATCACCTTAGGAATAGTAATATACTGAATGGAATAAAATAATAATAAAGATTGCAAAATGTTGAACTTGCATGCTTATTGGCTTTCTTGTTGTGAGTATGAGAAGATCTAGACCACTCCTGTATTTGTGCATTGATTTGTGCAGGAGATGATTAGCTTATCTTAGCAAATAGGCCCTTTCCAAAGATTAAAATAAATGCTTACCTACAAATATAAAGCTCAGTAATTAGCATTGTTTGTTTAATCCATACACAAACAGAATGTAAAAAGTTGTGGTTTTATGGGGACTTACATGCTGGGACAATGTAATTACTGCACCTGGCTGATAAATAGTTTGTTAACTTTAGTAGGCAAAAGGATTTTTGGACTTTGGAAGGAACCAGGCTATCCATTTCCCCCTTGCATTATTCTTGCTATGCTAAGCTAACTGGCTATTAGCTCCAGCCTTATATTTAGCACAAACATGACAGTGGTATTAATCTCCTCATCTTACTTTCAGCATATTTTCCAAAATGTCAAACTATTCTTTTAATAAAGGACGAGTGGTCCCTGTCATATTTAGTATTATATGCAGTATATACATAACATTCATTTCATCCAATTTTCAGACATAGTTTGAGGTTTACATTACCCCCCTGTCCTTAACTCATATTTTGTGGAATATTTATTGACGTATTGACCATTCGTGTGACAGGCTGCACCCAAATTAAAATTCACTGACACAGATCATCCAAAACAAGTATGACCAAACCTATAATTTCCTACATATCATGAAGACATATTGTAACTGGAGGGTAGAAGTGGGGTCCTTGTGTTTGCTCGTGCATTTTAATGTAGAGCACACTGAATTCACTTAGAATAAAAAGATGGGCTGATAGATAAAATTACCCCCTTGCTTTGCCTAACTACATTCTGCAGTATTACACTCATCACTTGTGTTAGTGTCATACTGTTTGCCAACTTCCAGAATATATTGGGTTTAATTTTCATAGCTTGCAATAACTGCTCAAGCTATAAATCTGAGTTCAAGAGCAGTGCTGCTTCTCAAAAAAAAAATCTATTACTGGGATTGTGGCTGCATGCGCAAGAGTTCTTTCAGTGAAACAAAGCATTGCTGTGGATGTGAAGAGAAACAATCCCCATTCCCCAGAATTGTGTAGTATGTCACCCTGAAGTCTGCTTTCTCACTGGCTTTACGGCTAATTCCCCCATTCTTCTCTGCTGCGCTTAGTGCAAAAGTACAAACACAACCACCACCCCCTGCTTCACATAGATATGCATGCCAGTGCATGTTTTTGCGCACACACACGCACAGACAAACACACACACGCACGCACGCACACATGCATGCAAACACGCACACACACACACTTTTCTTTACTAATCAGCCCTATTGAATTCCAGCAACAATGGGCGCTCATCCTTGGGCCACCCAAGCAGTGCACACACACACACACACACACACACACACACACACACACACACACACACACACACACACACACACACACACACACACACACACACACACACACACACACACACACACACACACACACACACACATGCATCCACACCAACACCAGCATCACCAGATCACGAGTTCAGTCTTTTGTTCCTTCATTGTATTTTCTTTTCCTCCATTGATCTCACCTTCACACACAGGTCAGGAGTTGGCACTGGGAGATGGTGTTATCTGGACTATCAGCTGCTATCATGGCCCACACACTGCACTCACGCAAAGGAAGGAGGGAGTGAGCTCCTCCAAGCACAGTTGTCACCACTGACTTTTGGCATTTCACTGAGAGGAAGCACACATGTGAGAGATTTAAAGATGCATGCACAAACTTAATATTAAAGCTTTTATTTTACATTTTTTCTCTTTCATTCTTGAAAAATATGCCTAATAGTACATCTTGGAAAGACTCAATGAGTAAGTGTGAAGTATAACAATCCAGTCAAAATGTTGGCAGAATAAGAATTGTCTTTGACAACCATCAAAACCATAAAGTTCAACCATCAGACCACATCAGTTATTCTGTTTCTTGGCTGAAGTGTTTCAGCAATCATTTAGCAATCATTTGTGATACATTAGATGATGATAGAGGAGACAGATAAGAGTGATAGAGAGGAAAAATGCCAAGATACACAATACATTTGGAAAAGGCTTTTTTTCTGTAATATGAAAAAAGCACAGATGTTTACAGTGTCCTTTGTTCACCCTTTGGATCATTTATCTATGACATCAGATTGTTACTGCTCAGTCATAACAAGAAATGAATTCCACTGATTTATGTGATAATATGATCAAGACCATTTCACACGCAATTAAATAAATGAGAACGCAGACAGCGTATTACACAGATCTTGGGAGCTTCCCAACATGGCACAACATTAATAAAAAAACAGACAAACTCATATGATAAAAATATTTCCTGTCTTTTATGTCATATATGTATATACGGGCCAGGCAGTATCTACACACTAACTGATTGATATCTCTTTATACCTTCAATGAGGGTCAGAGATCAAGCTTAGCTATAGAACAGCATCCCTGGACAGTTTTACTGTTTTTCTCCACAAAAGATGGATGCTTGGTGGCAGGTTCTCTGGTTAATTGATGATCTCGATGTATTTAATACACCACCCTGTTGCCCTGTAACTATCATATACCCGAACATCCTCTTTCAAACCCAAACGCAGAAAAAAATTTCTGGTCAGCACCATAAAACTTTAAAGTTATCTCTCTTTTCTTATCTGATATACCTCTGTATATTTCTTTGTGCTTTGTGTCTGTGTCTGTGTGTGTGTGTGTGTGTGTGTGTGTGTGTGTGTGTGTGTGTGTGTGTGTGTGTGCAACCCCATTTGTTCTTGATTATAACATTAATTTCTCTCATGGAGCTTTTCTAAGAAAATTAATGGCTGTTTGGGGATTTTTATGTCTTGCCACGGGCTATTATTAACAACAATTTAATTAAAAAACATTTTAGTATTACAACCACATAAACTAATATGAGTGATTTTACTGTAAAGACACACCTAAGAAAAGTTGATGTTTTTTTGCTCAAAGCTGTCTATATTAGCTTGAATAGTTGTTTACTTGCTTTTCACCCAGTGCATGCTGGGATAGGCTCCAGCCCCCCCTGTGACCCATAACTGGACATCATGTTTTCATTTCCTTGTCACTGAGCTGTAACATTAAATACATAATGTGTTCCCTGGATGACTGGATTTTCCCGCATTAACAGACTAAATTAATGTAGCCGATACTGTTTACAGTATTGGTGTGTGTGAGAGAGAGATTACGTATCAATAAATGAAACTGTAATTCTCACTTGGAAGTACAGTAAATTATCTCTGCCTTGTGTTGTGCAACACTGGCAGGTTTGAATATTGTCTTGTATTGTCTGTGTGTGTGTGTGTGTGTGAGACTATGAGGTTTGGTTTAGAGGCGGACGTGCATGACAGTAACTTCAAAAGGCCGAGGTATCAGATTCAGACATGGACCGCTTTGCTTGGGCTGACAAACGAGGAGCTGTTGTGTGGGAAGCGAAAGGAATTTACAGCATCTACCTTTCATCTTCACAGGTGGGCCTAGTGTGTGTGTGTGTGTGTGTGTGCGCGTGTATGTGTGTGTATATTTGTGTATGGGGAGGTGAGGGAGTGTATGTGTGCGTGTGTATAAAGTTTGGTTTATGTTTGAGTGTTTAAGAATGTGTATGTACGCTACATAAACATAGTAGTGATATTTGTGCTGTGTGTGTGTGTGCGTTTGTGTTTGTGTTTGTGTGTGTGTGTGTGTGTGTGTGTGTGTGTGTGTGTGTGTGTGTGCGTGTGTGCGGGTGCATGCACAATGGGGAAGATTTAGACAGACAAGTCACAACAATGGTCTAGGAAGCCAGTGATCCCACAGCCTTTCCAGGTGGTTCAGCGCTGGTTCTCTGTGTAATTCCTTGTTCATAAAGTGGAGAAATGTTATAAAAAGCAAAGTACTGAAAGAAAGTAAATATAACCAAATGTTTACATCTATCAATATATAATAAATGTTGTCAAACAAGTAAGAATGTGACAGTGTGTGAGGAGTTATTTTCAAACTCAGGTTGGTGTGTCTCAGTGGGTGTCAGGTGACTGACAGGAAACAGCGCGTAATGTTATGCTTGCACAGTAGGAACATTGGCACGACCATAAAACGGAAACTAAAACAATGAGAAAATAGTTATCTATTTTAATTACATCCATTCTAAATTATTTTAATATTTCCTGGGCAGTTCTCCAGTCTGTAAAACATTTTTTTTCACACAACGCAAAAGGTTGGCAACTGGCTTTTCTGAAGGAGGAAAAAGAACTCCTCATACCTACAATTCCAATGATCCTGAATGTGTGCCATGCTACCCTTTAACATGTGTAGAGCCCTCACACTTAACATTGTCAGGATTTGTATGCCAGGCAAAATGAAATATGAAAGTGCTGGATGAACACAAGAACTTTGGTATTCTTAGAGCCATTTGAATAGTGGTGGAATTAAACTGTATCCTGATAGTGGAGGTAGAGAAAATCAAAGTCTTAAGAATATGTGCAGAAAATTTCATGGCAATCTGCTATGAGATATCTTATTTTGGCCAATGGGTAGCAACTTGTTCCTCGATCTTCTGGTGACCATGAATGTCCGTAGCAGAATTTAACGGAAATCTGGTCATTTATTTCATAGATATCTTAAATTGGATCAAGGTGTTTGTCAAGGAAATCAGGAGTGTTTGCGAATCCCCTTTCAACCATTCTTTTGTCACTGTAACATCCATGTCACATTTTATGGCAGTTTGGCTTAAGGTGTTAAGGAATGTAACATTGGACTTTGCTGTGGCTAAAAAAAGCAACAACAAAAAAAAAAGCAGAAAGCTTGAGGCTGGAAAAATATATTTTTCTGGAGTAACCAGACTCTTATATGGATGGAACTCAGTGGGTCTCCTGGACTCAGAAATGTGATGAACAGAAATTCAGTTTTCAGCACATTTAGTTACATTTAGTTTCTAATAGCATTAATGTGTTTAACTGTGTATATTGATATTTATTTTATAATAATCAAATGTGCCTTGCTGCTTTCCTAGCAAGGATACACTAGTGCAACAATACATCAATAACAAATAACTGATCTCCTTATGCATTCACTGTGATTTGTCCTGTATAACTTCTGTTAAATGAGAGTTGTGTTTGTCCAAGACTCATGACGCTGAGAGACCCTAAGAAGCATCATTATGAGCATCTTGTAGATTGTTTTAATGAGATTAGCACACAGCAATAAATTGAAATAAATTCACGTAAATAATACACATTTACTTTTGTTTGACACCCCAACAATGCAGCTTGATAAGTTAAAGAAGAAGAAAACATATTTATCCAGCAAACAGTCAGATTTTAAGTTACCTCATCTGTATTTGTGATAACATCGCTGACCCTTTTACCTCTATGTGGGCTCACACACACACACACACACACACACACACACACACACACACACACACACACACACACACACACACACACACACACACACACACACACACACACACACACACAAGACAACTAGAAAAGACCTGCAAGGACCACAGGGACACTTTTTTCATTCAATTTATTTTGTTAGTTAAATTTCTATAGCAGGTGAGGGAACATAACGGTCACACAAGGATTTTTCTTGAGCATAGTTTTCAGAAGTCACAGTGTTTTAGACATGGACAAGAACATTAAAAAAATGACAATGAAGAAGGAAGGGCCAAGAGGAAACTTTAAAAACAAGGTGTAACAGTGACACATTCCTACACACCTTCTCCTTCATGGTCCTCCAACTGCCCCCTTTGTTCCAAAACAAACAGACAAACAAACAAACGAACAAACAAACAAACAAACAAAAAAGGCCTCTGCTCTAAAGTGTTGTCAACCCCTCCCTCCCATGAACCCCCCCCCCCCCCCCACCCCATCCCAAAATGCAAACAGAACAAAACAAAATCAAACTCGGCAACAAATAGATATATTTATATATAATATATATTTACTCTTTAAAAATAGAACTTCAGTCTAGATACTAACATCTGTACAAACTACAAAAATAAAATTTGAATATAAATAATTTATATGGCATGACATTAACAATTTTTTGAAATAAACTAAAAACCAATGCAGGAGCTCTTCCCCACTCCCCCCCACCCCCCCAACTGTCTGACAACACCTCTTGGCTGTCTACGGTCAGATCAAACTGTAAATGGTGCTCTGTTTATTTTGCTTAATTATTCACACAACTGCACAGTAGCTACTTAAATTTTCTTTCATATTTACAAAAGAAACCAAAGCTGCCACTTTAAGAAATGACGTGAAAAAAACAAAAACAAAAAAAAACAGATCTGCATGTTTTTTCCCTGCAATTTAACCTGGCAGTGATGAGACCAATACTGAAGAACAACATAAACTTTGTAAAGCAAATCCTAAGGATGGACGAAAATGTGGCATATATGAGGTTTGTATTAAAAAGGACAAGTGAGACATTAGAAAATGAGCGTGTGAGAAGATGAGTCAGAGCAGGTTGAAGCACTATGAAGACTAAACTAACTCTGTTAGCCAGAGCTGGTTTGTGTATTGTAATAAATGCAAATAATACCTATTATCATTATTATTATTATTATTATAATTATTATATTGATAATTGCACAGGGTCACAACAACATTAACATGTTACAACCCTAAAGCAGCCAGCAAAAGAAACAAAAGAGAAAAACAATTACATTTTAAAAATCACTCCCTTTGCATTGGATTTCATAATTCCCTTTCAGAAAAATACAAGCTGGTGAACAACACATCTGTCCAACACAACATGACAAATGTGAACTTCACCTGCTGTAGAGCTTAGAAAATCTGTAGATGAAGAAAAAAAAATCTTATCACAGCTCCTTCAAGTAGTTTAAAACTGCAGAGGACATCGGGGCACCCAAACAGATGACAGGTGATGATGGTGAGAACTGACAAACACAAGTGTACTAGTGCTTTTTGACAAACATTCTGTGTCTGGACGAGACTGGGACAAAATGGGTAAAAAACACATTTACACCAAAGCAAGAACATAATACTGAGCTCTGACTGTGTGATAACAAGGGGACATACTGAAGGCACAACGGTCACTACTAAGAAAACAGTATCTGCTGTGTAATTCTCTGCTTTTTTTTTTTTTTTTTTTACAGTGCACACTGTGACAGAGAAAGTCTGTACTTAAAACAGAGAGTGTGTCTGAAGCAGAATATCTCATAAAGTTAAAAGTGTAGAGACGTGAGGGGAGAAAGAGGGGGTACTGCATTATTTAAGGCAAATCACTTAAAATCATTTTGAAGTGTAGCAGCAAAAAAACAAAACAAAAAAAACATAATACAAATAAAAATACAACACTGACCATGTATGTTCAATAGCCTAATATCTTAATAACATCTCACTTTTTGTGGACACTTTTTACATATAGCACATTTCTTATTCTATACACTGTAGGGGACAAAAATCAACTGCCCCACAAAAAAAAAACTTTTACATCTGAACTTTTACACGAGAGTATACCCAAGTTATACAGTACTCTTTTAAATAGCTTCCCTCTTTTTTAGTATTAAAATATATACTCATAGATTTATATAATTCTTAAAACAAGTCAATTTTCTTAATATGTCCTTGAAATAAATCCTCCTCTTTTTTTTCTGTGTGAAATCTATGTACAGTTTAGAGTTCAAGACGTGATGTGACGCCGTGCGGGCGCCAAGGTGCTCTGGGAAGCAGCCAGAGACTCATAAAGAGAGAAGGCATGGTGTTTGAGAGAGTCTAGCAATCTTTGGCTGCCTGGATCCTCAACCCACCTGCAGCAGACAAACAGAAAAACAGAAAAAAGTATTAGACACTGCCGAGCGGGCATCCAAACAAAGACAAATTAAAGCTAAACTTTGAAACAGTATTTTCTTAATGAAAACTAAATTTTCCTTGATTTGTTATCAAGGAAAATGTTAAATGTCATCTCTCAATATTAAGAAGATTACAACCTAAACCTAGGGTTGACTGGTTGCAGACTCACCAAGCTCTGCCTGGCCCTGTGTTGCTTCCAAGTCCTGGAGCACTAGAGAGTCTCTCTTACATGAAGAAAAGTTTTTTTTGTCACCACAAGTCCTCTTAGCAGCCTCAAAACAGTCTGACTCGCTGTCTGTGTCAAAACCTTCATGCATGTAGCCCTGGTATGCCGCCCCCGGCAAGGTCGGATGCACAGCCACCGTCACGGAGGCTGTGGCCGTAACCATAGTAACAGCTCCCCCAGTGGAGCCTTGTTGCATTGGCAAGGCAGAGTTGCTATTGATATAGCTCGGCCCTTTAGTCCTGTTTGGCTGAGGCCCTCTGCCATTCTGAAGCCTGGGGCCGCTTTGACAAGTCCTTCCAGGAAAGTGAGCTCTGTCGCTGGGCAAACGTTGGCCCTGCTGCTGTTCCCGCTTGTTTCCATCCCAGCACATAACCTGGGAGCTTAGAGGTGACTGTGTGTTGTGTGAAGATTCACTTGCTGGTTCTATCCTTCCACCTGTGCCCGTTGCGTTTTCTCTGAATGGCTTCACCACCTACAACAAATAAAAATCATTACTTACTCTCAGAAAAACACATGACTTTGGAGAACACTTAATATAAGAGTCTATTTGTGTAGTCTGTGTAGTCATGAAACATACCGTAAGCTTGGGGAAGGTGGGGTTCTTGCTGGCTTCCAGCAGTATGTGAGATGTAGCAGGTGGAACGCTGGTGTGTGTTGCTATGTATGCGCTTCGGTCACAGTACTTATAATCCTCATCCCCGATCCCTGACGTGGTGGTCATCTCCGAGTAATACTCAGAATCTGACGACTCAGAAAAAGCTTGCTGGCGAGCTGCCCGGGGGTTGTGATGGCTTGTGTAGTACCCATGGTGGGCCATCGGTGGAGGCAGTGGAGGTTCTGGGGAAGGTGTGGGCAGACGGCTGGCATTGTCAACTGGCGTGACCTCAGCCGGAGGGCCCATCATGGACAGGAGGACTGGCAGGAGAACCAAGCCATTCAGCATTCCCAAAACAGTCAGGATGGCCAAAACAGCAAAGAAATACCTGAGAGAAGACATGAAGATGGACTTTAGTAAAGTTTGAAGATAAAGTTAAAACATGAATACTACAGTAGCTGCAGGTATATTGTTAGCTTTCTGAAAAAAATCACTAATATCTCCCTAAGACAAGAAATGCAATTATATTAAGAGAGAGTTCCTGAGCAATGATGGCAACCACTCCACTGGTAGCAGGCAGTTACTAATTGCTAGCTCGGTTGGTGCTGCTTGCTGAATTTTAGTTGAGGTCAGGCAATACCAAAGCACCTCTGTGTTTACACGAAACAGGTCTGCCAAACCTTAACGTCTGGCTCATTGCTTGGATCAACTATATCACACACACATACATGCGTTTAAAAGTTTGTATGCATACGGAAATGCAAAACATTTGACATAAATGTTAATTTCATGTTTTTTTTTGCAATGCTTCATATGGAAGAGAACAGAAATACACACATGCACGTGCACGTCTCCAAATACACACATATTTGGCACATGAGGAAGGGAAGTAGCTCAGGGGAAGAAGTCAGGGAAAGCCCAGTGTTTGTGTATCAAAGGCAGGGGGGGCAAATCTGATTCCCCGCTCAATCCAACTAAAACATGCTTTGATGCCTCCACTGTTGCTACAAGACTTTCTCTTGCTCTGTTTTTCACTCTGTGTGCATGAGTGTGTGAGCTCTTTTTTTTTTTTTTTATGCGTGTGCGTGCATCTCAGCGGAGCTCTGAGGAGGCCAGGGGTGGAGGCAGGCCACAAGAAAGAGCTCCCCAAGAAAATTAGAGAGGACTCCACTTAAACACTAACAGAAAGCAGAAAGAGAGAGAGAGACAGTGAGATGTTAACCACCAGCCAGACTTAAAGAAAAGAAAGAGAGAAATGGAGGAGAAAAAAAAGATTGTTGGAATGAAGAAAAAAAAAAGGAAGCCAACAAGGACAGGGATAATAGCTGCAGAGTTTTATGGAAACATGCTTCTCTCCTTTGAATGGACTACTACAACGATTATTACTACTACTTAACTTGACAAAGGTCACTCTTCAGGAAAAAGTTCATGGTTTGCAAGTTGGGTGTGATTTCATTCTCTAGGAACCTCACCACCATTACACATTTAGCCCCCTTATTCTATCTCACATATTTTCCCCTTCCCTCTCTAACCGCTGTCCTTGTTTTCTTCTTTTATCAGAAGCATAACACATGTTATCCTAACCAGTTTTGACAAAACACTTCAGGGAGATATTTAAAATTTTTTTGCTCTCTGCTCAAACCACAACTGCCTTAAAACCACACGCAGATATTCAATCGGCGTGCTTCACTGAATTAAAGCGGATTCACGTGCAGGCGCTGAAATCGCAAATAGGACATCATCATTTTTACGGCATTGTCACTTGCTTATCTCACTCCCAAACTACACAAAAACAAGGGAAGAGCTAGACAGAGAGAAAGAGAGCGAGACATTGGTGGGACCTCCAACAGCGTCTCACTGTTAGGAATTCTGTTGTTTATATAAACTGTAATCTTTTCCATTCGTTGTCAGAGCCTGGGGAGTCATGTGTGTACGTGTGTGTGTGTGAGAAAGAGAGCGTAAGTGTTTACATGCCTGTACATATGTGAATTTCTGCTCATGTGTGTGTGTCTGTGTGCACGCATATGTGCCCAGCATGTGTGTGCATGCATGTAACTGTGTGTGTGTGTGTGTGTGAGGACTCTGAGCAGTGCTGAATTAGGCGTGCTGTTTATTCAGTGCATTACAAGGCCAGGAGATGTTTACAGCAGTATATTTATGCTACTCCCCAGCTAGCCAGCTCTGGCTTGCCCCATTCACCCGACCACAGCTACAGCTACAGCTAAACAAGACCTCCAACAGAGATACTAGACCCCTCTGTCTCCCTTTCTCGCCCCGTTCTCTGCAAATGATCGCTCACACAACCATAGCAGAAAAGAAGAGAAACCAAACGCTGAAAATGTTTTGTTGAACTCTCTTAATCCCAATCCAACCTCCCGTTATTTCTCAATTTGTTCACTATTTTTACATATTTACTCCTCTATCCATCCAATCCAACACAGCGGAGGATCCATCCATCCAACATTCATCCTCCCACCCACCAGGACCATGTATCCTTGCAACAAAGCCACCCTCAGAGTACTTCTCGTCTCTCTCTGCTTCTGTCTCTCTTTCTGCAGAAAAAAACTGCTTTTTATGTCATGGAGGACTGCTGCAGTCTGTGAGCTCAAGGTTGTGGTTTCGGGTTTGGGCCGAGACCACATTCGGCTGAAAAACATTGAGCTATTCGCCTTTTTTTCCACTCTGACCATGAAACAGTGGTAGAAAACACACACATGAGAGTATACATATATACACACACACACACACACACACACACACACACATACAATCCACATGCACACACAGAGAGCAGTGATGTCTGTTGGTGGGTGACATACCATCTGACTGACCAGTTCAAATTTAGCTCCATTTTTTATTACGGCACCCAACATGGAGGCAGAGAATGCCAAATGGATGATAGGAATTTTTACAGATTCCCCCGTGTGTGTGTGTGTGTGTGTGTGTGTGTGTGTGTGTGTGTGTGCGTGTGTGTGTGTGTGTGAGTGAGTGAAAGAGGCAGAAAGAGAGAGAGAGAGAGTGAGAGAGAGAGAGAGAGACACCACCCAGTGGGTAGCAGAACACTTCCATGTTTACGAGCAGCTGCTACACACCCTTGATGTTTTCCCCATTTGTTGTGCTCTGAGGTTGGGGAGATGGTTGCGTGTGTGCCCAGAGTGACAGAACCAGGTGCATATTTGTCACTGTGTGTGCCTGTGTGTGTGTGTGTGTGTGTGTGCACAAATAGGGGTATAGCATTTCCACCTGCATGCACCCCAGACCCCCCCACAAGGCTTTCTCCCGTCGTCCCCTGAGTGAGGCTAGACAACTGGCCCCACATACACACAAGCAAATAGACACCAATGGTGTAAAACCAAAACACTGAGGGGTAACACATGGGCACATGGGGAGTCTTCTGAGGGGTAACACATGGGCTGTGAAGGGGTAGTGTGAGTACTGTCACTCACACACACAAGCACAAAATGAGCACACATTTATTTCACCTGACTTGTTAAAAGCACATACAAAGCTACACACACACACACACACACACACACACACACACACACAAGCATATACACTGTGTCTCACCTCATGATGAAGTCAAACTCTGACCCTGCCAGCATGAGAACGCCCAGCAGCGTAGAGATCGCTCCGTCAACCACTGGGGCAAACATGTGCTCCAGAGCCAC